>NC_091489.1:4153409-4303722 GCF_947461875.1 Haliaeetus albicilla | reverse complement strand
CTAGTAAATCTCTTTTGGTTTTGACTCGGACTTCAGTACCTGAAATGCTGACTCCAGGTTTGGAGCACTTGCCTTGAAATTAAACACAACAAATTCCAAGTGGGGAAAAGTTTCTCTATTAAATTCTTTGGAAGTCATTTTTTCTAAGATTCAGAAAACGCATTTATCATGTGGGGATCAGTAAATGCCACAGTATGTGCAAAGACAATGTAATCAGAAGTAATTTCATCTCTGGCTAAAGCTGAATATAGGAGAGGTGAGTCTGTGCTCTGTTGGGGTATCCCATCAGTGCCGGACAGGCTGGGTCACGCTGCGGTGGGTCTGGTCTTCCTTCCATGGCCATGTCACTGCAACGGAGCTTATCATTAAAAAGCTCTCACTTAAAACCAAACAAGACATAAACAACTGAACTAGCTAACTAAAGATCTCAGCTGGCATGTGAGTACAAGTTACGTGGCTGATGGCCACTGGGAAACTAGGAGGAGACCTGAGGGGGGGGGTGGGTGGGTAGGTATGGTTTATCTACCCAGCCCAGCAGCGCGCCAGCTCGCGAGAACCCTTTCCCTGCTCTTGTTTTATGTGCCTATAGATAAAAATACAAGCTTTCTGCTGAACATAAAGGAACATGAAGTTACACAGTCTCTAGAACTCCTTGAAATACTCATCACATGCGATGAGTCGGGGAGTTAAGTTTTTTTTTATTCTTGTTTAAAATTCCTGGCACTGAGCATTTTGATACGGCTTTTAATATTACTGAATGTTTATGCAGAAGCATATGAGCTGATCTAGCAAGTGCGGCAGCTTCAGACCGCAAACCGCGTTGGGATCTCTCCAGTCCGCTGATTGACTTCAGGTTTGCATGTGCCTAGCTGGGCAGTTTGTTACAGTTTATTGATATACTAGAGGTTGCTTATTTGAGTTGACTGTAGTATGTGTGTTTGAGCTGCTGTAGTTCGTTATAGCAGTAGTGTCAGAATACCTAAAAATATCTCAGGCCAGTTCTGTTATCAACTGTGCACTCAAATTTCACTGGTGAGGCTGGGGGAACCGAGTGTGCTGAAGTGTGTGTAAAATTTGGCTGCAGCATCAACTGCATAGCACACGTGGCAAGGGAGAAAAAAAAACAGTTATGCCCTTTCACTGAACTTAGAAAGAGAGTATTAGGTCTTACTGTCAACCTTGAAAGGCATGTTACAGCTTCTTTCTGTAATACCCATTCACAGGCATTTTGGAGCTGTTACGTCTCTTTGACACTCAATTAAATGACTGCACTTATTTTTAAAGACCTAAAACCAAAAGAGGGAATAATCCAGTACGGTAGTGCTTTGCTTAAGTTCAAATTATCTGTACTTTGTAAGCCATGTTATAACAAAATAATTGATAGTTCTACACTAAATGTGATGCTCTCGGAGCTCAGCTGCTTCAGTTACAGCTGTTGATACCTTGTGCCATAACCAGGTGAATTAGGGCTGTTAGCGAGGCAGACAATTATTATCCTCTGTATCTTCTATGTTGTTAAGGAGCGACCTGGGATAAGCTCGTCATTTTCTTTGCTTTACAGGTGAAAAGGGCTTTGTGCCCCTTAGAGATATTTTAGGGGTAGTATAAAGAGGGGAGGTCTAAGGACAAGGTTAAATCCAGCCTCCAAGGAGCAAGTTGTTCAGTTCGGTTTGGGAGCGGTTCTTAACACTGAGCCGAAGGAAACTTGCTCTGCCCAGCGCCCTGCAGCCTGCCCCAGCATAGTCTGGGCACTCTCCCTAAATCCAACCCTGGGTGGGCAATGCAGAGAGATCCAGCTTTGCCTTTCTGCCGAGATGTGTAAGAGTATTATTAATGTCACGCGTTCTGAAGACAGAATGCGGAATGCATAATAAACTTCTAATAATTATGAACGGAGCCATATCCTAGATACAGGTATCTAGGATAAATTCTAAAAGTCTGCTTTTTTAAAGAAAAAAATAACCTTGGAAATAAGTCTCTCTAATTTTCATTTTACGTAAATGTATCTCTTCTGGATTTGACTCCCAGAGATAGTAAATGCCCACAGATTGAATGTGGGTGGTCAGCAGTTCAGAAAATTGGGCCATCCATCTAAATTTGTCTCTCTCTTTAAATCTATCCCATTCACGTCAGTGTTGTTTAAAGCAGTACAATAGGGATTCAATAACTCAAAGACAGCTTCTATTATCATAGTATATAATCCATTTTCATAACAGCGAAGTCACTGTGTGCGGACTGCTCCAGATACTCATTTCCCAAAGTTGACGGTGCTTATGAATGCAGATGCGGTTGCATGTGAGATGCTCCAGGGTTTTTAATTTGCAGTAGTGCAGGTGAGACACCGAAAAATTGCTCTAAGCTTCTGTGAGATGTACATTAAATGGGAATTTCTGGAAGCAGCTGGCTTAAATTTTTTGAGGTCTCGTACATATCCCAGGTTCTCTGATTTGTGGTTTTCAGTTACACTTATCAAAAAGTAATATTTAAAGTAACATCTTTTTACTGTAGCTTCAGGCTGAGTGCTGGTGCACCCTTGAGCCAGGATGGAGCTGGGAAATGGAGATGGGCTCTTCTCCAAATTGTACATTATCAGATGAATAATTAACTGTAGACTAATTGCAGATCCTAATTAGTCTCCTACAACTGCACTAAACACAGTATTGCTTCAGTGTAATGTGGAAAGAACTTGACCTTCAAGCTTTAATACTGCTGCTTGTGTGAGCAAGAGAGAACTTAACTTTCAGAACCCAACTTACCTTTGTGATACTACAAGTCAAAAACCTCCACAAATTTTTGTTGTAAAATTAAAAAGATACAGAAATGCTAATATACGTGCCTGGCCTTTTTCCCAGTGTGCATTGCTAGCCAGAAGCTTGTCCGTGCTGCTCTTCCTGGAGGTGGCAGAAAAAAAATCAGGAAAAATTATCTGGAGTGTTGGTTTTGGCCTATTTTATAGGCTTGGCGGGAATTGGCAGGTGGACGTTGCTTTGTATCGTGGCCTATACTGTGACCGCAGAAGGAGGTTTGGTGTCTGGAGAGCAGTGCTTTCGACGTAACCGTGAGCGTGTCAGAAACAGCAGATGACAGCGGAAGACGCACGCGGGTTTTCTGTCCTGTTCTTTGCCCTTAACGCTTGGGAACGCAGGTTGGCTGCTCTACATCTCGTGGAGTGCTTTCAAAATGGCAAGTGTAGCCTTGGTTTCTCTGTGAGTCGCTTGGAGGTAGTTTCTACGTGAGAGAGGAGAGAGAAGGCTCCCCCTTCTCCATCGCTGGTCCAGGAAATCTCGTTCCCCGTTGGCTTTGGTACTTCTGGTGCGGGGAAAGCAAGGTGGCTGTGTTTGCTTCCATGGGAGGTGCTGAGAATATAATGAGCAACGAGAGGAGAAATAACAGCTAATGTTAGAAGAAACATGTATTGACAGCTGGAGCAATGCATAACTTAAAATTAATGACCAGCATATAATGTTAAAACAGACCTGACTAACGTGAATAACCTGAAAACCCGGATACTGACGTTGCAGCATGAGAAGTTAGCGGTGTTTTGCTGGAAAAACACTGAGCAGTATCCAAGGTAAACAATTCCTGTCTGAATCTGTTTTTCTTCCTGTTTAGGTGATACTGAGCAGGAGCTGGGACCCCCTCCATCCGTAGATGAGGCAGCAAATACACTCATGACTCGCCTGGGCTTCCTCCTCGGAGAGAAAGTCACGGAGGTACAGCCAGGGCCCCAGTACAGCATGGAGGTGCAGGATGAGAACCAGGTACGACCCCTCCAATCCTTCCCGCTTGTACAGCAGTAACTGCACGGGTTAGGATCCAAATACAGCATGTGAGAGAGTGGTTATTTTCTAATTATATGGCAGCTGAGTGTCTCATAATGGTGAAATAATTGTTATGAGGTAAAAGGTTGTATCTCCTCGTTAAATGGTGAATCATCATTACAGTGCAGCAGTACGTGTTTCGGGGATCAGCTGCTACCATGTGAAACGGCTTCTGTTGTTTTTCTGTTTTTGCAAATGTTGTAGGAGTGGGTAGCATTTCTAATCAGATTATAGTGACCAAAATAATCTGTACTTCCATGGCATCTTACATGCCATATTTCAAAGGTACTTTAGCAATGTTACATAAAGGCTCACAGTTTCTCCAGGAAGGAGAGGTAAGTAGTAATAACCTGATTTTACAGATAGTCACAGTTTTTGCTCACGTTTGCTGAACAAGGTGATTTCATGCTTGAAAACAGGTACAGAAAGCAAATCATAGAATCTTCATCGTGATGGAGTTTGTTACATCCCCTCTGGCTGGCTGAAAAGCAAAATAGCAAAAAGCTCAGGGCTACAATGTAGGTTTTGTGGAAACTGCCTGAGTTTCTTCCTCCTCCTCAAGCCTGGACAATACACCCACTCCCAGCAGTGTTGGTGAGATGAGAATGAAACTAGGAAACAGTTTTGTTGGTTTTTTTTTTAATGGGCAGACGGATAGTCCAGTAAGTAGCAGAAGAGCATGAAACTCGGAAGCCCAGTTCTAATTCTCTCTCCTTTTAACAAGGTCGTTGCATGACTCTCCAGAAGTCACTTAGATATTTAACATAGGCACTATTCAGAGGACCTGACTTAAGGTCCTGAATTTCTTAAAAAAAAAAAAAAAAGTCAATGAAAACTGGCAGCCAAGAAGATGGTTTCTGTACATTCGAGCTGAATGCCCATCGTGGCCCCGGTGGCATATGTGAATCTTTCTCCCAACCTGTTCCACTTGGAAGGAAACTCGGAGACAAGTTGCTCCACGAAGCCCAGGACCCCTCCTAGCCCAAAGCAGGGAGAGCAGGGAGGAGGGCAGCGTCCCGGGCTCTGTCAGTCCCGCACTGTAGACTGAACCAAAAGGTTTTTTTATCATCTGCATGGGCTAAAATATGCTTGAGAGCCAGGCAATGTGTTTTTGTAAAGTTTTTGCCTTTAACACATTCATTAAGCTTTTAACGCTTTCATTCAATATTTTATGCAAGTTGTGGTGGATTTGAAACGTACTTTACTATACATTGTGCTAGAAAATGTACTTTTAACAGGCACCTATTTGAATTGAATACTTCAAAGCCAAGCAGAGCTTTCTACTATAAATGGTTCCTTTTGTTGTTGCCTTTTGACAAAAATTAAAATCCCGTCTTTTCTCTAAAGCAGAAGATGTCTTTGGAGAATAAATAAAAGAAAAATCTAAAGAGAAACAGCAGAGAGTTGTCCTCTAAAATAGATTGATATCTTGGGCTGTGTGCTAATTTTTGCATTAAAAAGTTTGACGGGGCCTTTGAATGCTATTCATGTGCTGGTGAAGATAAAGAGAGGCTGATTCCTCAATTACCAAGTTAATTTTTTTTTCTTTCTTTGTGAGCATCTCCTGCTGTCAGCACTTGCCTAGAATTGCAGCATACTCGAGGTTGGCAATGACCTCTGGAGGTCATCTCATCTAGCGGGGCTAGCTTCAAAGTTGGACCATGTTGCTCAGGGCTCGTCCAGGCGAGTTTTGAAGATCTCCACGGATGGAGAATCAACAGTCTCTCTGGGCAGCCTGTTCGGGGCTTCACAACTCCCGTAGTGAGGGACTTCTTTCTTTTACCTGACAGAAAATTTCCTTGATACAACCTGTGACTGTAGTGTCTTGGCCTTTCCCTTTGCACTTTTGAGAAGAGCACGGTTGTGTCTTCTCTACAATCCCCTGCAGACAGCGGAAGGCTGCAGCTATCCCGAGGTGCAGTTTAGCTGTCTCTTCTCCAGGCTGAAGGAACCCTCTCCGTCAGCTTCTCCTTCCACATCATAAGCTCCAGCCATCTAACAGTCTTCGTGCCCTTCTCTGACTTTTGCTATCTGGCTGTCTCAGGACCGGAGCCATGCACAAATCCTGTCCAAGCTAAAGTTGCTTCTGAATTGCAGGAAATCTTCTAAAAACCTCTCTAACTCTCCTTCCCAAATTGAATTTCTTCAGCTATCCTACTTAAAGTAGTGTTGAAAATCATGCAGAGAGACATTTGTGGGATTTGCAAAGATTAATTCTTCCATTAATCATTGATTAATTAAAATCTGATTGAGACTTTGACTACTAGTTTGCACTTGAATTTAAAAATGAGAACGATTTTCTAGGTTTTAATGCGTTAATTTACACGGCCTGGGCAAAGAAAACGTTCTTTGTATCAAAAGCTGGGACTAGGCTGCTGCTTGTTATTCTAACCATGCTTTGCCTTCTCAAGCGAGAAAATAATTATTTGCAATCTCGCCAATGCTTGAGCTAAAGTGAAGATAAGGCATAGAGGTGTTTTCACTAAAACTGCCCCAATCTGTAAATCGGCACACTGCATTTTCATTCAATTGCCTTATTTTGAATATGTCAAAGGATGTATTCTCTAATCCAGATTGCTATGAAATTGCATGTTTTATGTGCTGTCTCTTTCTTAATCATGGTTTCCTTAATGAGACATCACAAACGCTGAAGAATAAATCCTCTTTCTCCTACTTTTTGGGAAACTATTTTTTAACTGCACTGGCTGCCAGAGAAGCACAAAGGACAATGAGACTATGACAGAACAGTGTAATTTTTCAAAGCTTAGTGAAAATGTGACAGATGAAACAGCAGCAATAATAATACAGAATGTTCTGTTAATGGAAATTTATATTTAAAACTTGCACGGAGGAACATTTTTCTATATCAATACAAAAATAAAACATGTCAATCAATGCCAAGTGATATACCATGTTATTTAGTAATTTCCAGTTGCAAGTAGCTTGTTCTTAAGGAGCTGCATTGATAACACTACAAATAAAAGAACTTACAAGAATATCACTTTTGGCATTTTATGAAACAATAGTGTTATCAGCTGGAAGGAAGATGAGTGTATGATTCTTGCACTGAATTTTAATTTGCTTTAAAGTGTAATTTTTTTGTGTGTTTTAAGGTTAGTGGATGTTATTTTGTTAGTACTGAGATTTCAGCAGGGATTTGTTTAAAATAACAGTTGAAACAAGGACCTAGAAAAACCTCACCGTAAAGAATTTATAATAGTAATAATGCTTTGCATTCTGAAAGATCCCACATGTGAGCTGATTAAATTTTTAGATGCTGCAGTATGAGGTTGGAAGGCATCTCTGGAGATTGTTTAATCTAACCCGCCTGCTCGAAGCAGGGTCAGCTCAGAGCAGGTTGCCCAGGACCATCTCCGGTTGGGTTTTGAATATCTCCGTATCTCCTATGTCAGATGCTCCAGTCCTTCAGTCATCTCCGTGGTCCTTAGCTGGACTCCCTCCAGTGTCCTCGTCTGTGCTCCAGGTGTGCTCCCACCAGAGCTTAGCAGAGGAGAAGCATCACCTCCTTCACCCGCTGGCATCGCTCTTCCTAATGCAGCCCAGGATGCCCTTGGCCTTCTTTGTCCAAACCTCAAAAGTTATATTACCTTAAACTTGGTGCAGTTCGTTGTACTGTCAGTGGGTTTAAGAAAATGAATATTGGAAAAAGCCAATTTAACAGCTCAGGTGTACTGATGGAGTCTGTGATAAATCAGAAGAGAGCCCCACTGTAGTGGGTGGCTCAGTGAAAACATCTGCTTGATATATAGCAGCAATGCAAAAAGAGCCCTGTGTTAGGTTATGTTAAGAGTAATAATAATAAACCCCAGCAATTTTAAGAGGAAAAAATAATGGAATATTTTCATTGAATACTGGCACACAAATAGTTTTTAATTTGGCCACTAGAATTAATGAGTTAGAAATAATTTTGCAAAATTAAAAACATTTACAAAAATCAGTACAGTATTTGGACATCTGAAAACATTGCAGTATGAGAAGATGAAAAAGGTTCTTTGAGAGAGAAGCCGCATGAGAGGTGATGTAACAAATGTGTGAAACCAGAATATACGGGGAGCCAGAATTTATAGAGCAGTCAACTTGCCTGCAATTCCTAGAAGGCTACTGGGGAAAAAAAAGAGAAGTATTTGTAAGTACCTAGAACATAAAAGAATGGAAAATAACAATAGCAGTGATCCGCTAGTGGCACCACAAATTGGATGGGGAGAGGAAAGCGTTGGTTTGCTTCTCCTGAGTGCTTCAAAAGACAAGGATGTGGTGGCAGTCGTCTCATTCACTGGTGGATATTTTATATGGATACCAGAGGGAGATTATAAATTATCATGGAAATATTCACACAGTTCATTTTCTGCTGTGTTGCAATCTCTCTGTTTAATATAAAAAACATGCCCGTGGAGCTGTCGCATTAGCACTCTGTCCCTGGTTTGTTGATGTGCTAATCCACGTTCAGGGTACTCTGTAATTAAGTTAAGATCGATGCAGTCATGATGGCGAGAAAGCAAAGGCGTGGGGCGGTGGAGGGGGATGCCGGCCTCGGCACTGCCCCGTCCCACTGCTGCGGGGATGCTCTCTTTCGCCTCAGACGCCAGGGTGGTTACATTCTGAGTAAGGATTTTTACAAGCCCCATTGGGATACCTTGGACAAATTAGATCGCTTCCTGGTAGCTACACGTGGTATCTGCCTTCTAATTTAAAAACCAGTAAATCTTCCACATGTTCTACTTACAATAGTCTGTCCCAGGCGTTTTTTCAGCTTCAAGTATGAAATAGTGAGGAAGAAAAAAAATTAGATGTCAAACCTGTTTTGCAGTTTGTAAGCATGATGCTCTCCATGGTTACCTTGGGTTCAAATGACATGGAAAAGGGAATATAAATCCATGCAATTATTAGGGAAGTATGCACACAGAATAAAAGAAATCTCATTTAAATGAATTCCAAATGGGGAATTAACCTCTGCTTTCCTTGGGACCAGTATAATTTTGCAATGACAAACAAAATACGGTCCGCAGGAGTTAGCTACAGAAAACGGCAGCAGTGCAAGAGAGAGATGACCGTGGTGTTCTGCAGTGTCCCCTGAGCAAGGGGGAGATGGAGTCACCTCCCCTCTGCAGAGGCAGAAAGATAAATTTAAGGGAGAATCACCTGCTCAAAAGCCCTTTTTTTTTTTTAATGCTTACTTTCTGCATCCTCATCTACGCGAGGGGAGATGGACTGCTGGCCTGACCCACGGTGAGGGTGCCTGCTCCTCCGACACCCACACTGTGAATCGGACGCCTGGTCTGGGGCATGGGGTCAGGTTTGTGGAGGGGAAGGATTGAAGTAGCCCATTTTCAAGTTATTTCTCAATGATTGCTCTGAAGTCCAGTGGAAGGGTGATTAAGTGGCTATGTTGGGTCAATAAAAGCGTCTTCCCAGTGGTGCGGTCGGTGAGCCATCTCCTGCCCTTGCTGTCCTCCGGTGACTCTGCACAGCAGTTTTTGTGGGCTGCAGATGCTCTAGGACGTATCTCCAGAGAGGAGGACCTTTTGCCAGGGAAGGTTGTGTATCCAGTAGCCTGTGGTTGAAACAAGGGCTCTGTCTTGTATCGCAGCTTGTCTCAAATTGAATTCAAAAATGATTTTGTTTTCTTAATAAACTAATCTCCGTGCACAGCTTCAGATGTATCAACTCTGGCAGGTTGCTTGCACACAATATCTTATAGGGGGTTTCCAAAATAACTTTTGAAACACCATCTTTTTTTGCTGCTGTATTTTTTTGTTTTATTTTGCCTTCAGAGAGCAACATTTTCCCTATTACTTTTTTATTTTTTAACTTTATCTAGTGGGGAAAGCATGTCTGGGCAGGGAAGGGCTGTCTCGTATCTAGATAAGGGATTTCGAGCTTCCTCTTTGCAAGGGTGTAGAACCACTGTTGTTTTTCTTGAATGGAGGAAACATTTACAGACCAAAATAAAAATTGCAGCCCCATGGAGGTTTCTGAGCAGACGGAAATGGCCCAGAGGTCTTTGTAGGATTTCCTGTATGTGATGTTTCTTGCTGTAAGTAAAGGTGAGATCATGCTGTATACTTACCACCCTGGAGATCTCCACTTAAACAGAGGCACAGAATTTACCTCACTGTATCATAATCTTTGCTTATTTGTGCCTTTTTTTTTTTTTTTTAACTTTCGGTTCAATACTAACAAAACGATCAAAATTCCTGATAAAGTATGGAATCAGGCTTTTGGTAAATACCACTTTATTTATGTTTCCTGTGTTTCCTATTGAACGTGGAAGCTGTAATCTCTAAGGCGTGAAGTAGAAAGCAAGCCCGCTGCCTCCGCGTTTTCCGCAGATGTGGGGTGGCACGGCGGACGTTCTCATTTTGACCAGTAAAGCACTTTTCACCTTCACCGTCCAACGCAAATCCTCAAGCGGGAGCTACAGAAAGACTTCCCCCCCCCCCATCCCCACCCCTCGGTGACCGCCCGCGGTGAGTGATGTGTTCCCGGTTGCCGTTTTTCAGAGCTCGGCGGTGACGCAGCGCATCAGCCCCTGCTCCACGCTGACCAGCAGCACGGCCTCGCCGCCCGCCAGCAGCCCCTGCTCCACCTTGCCGCCCGTCAGCACCAGCGTCACCGCCAAGGACTGCACCTACGGCGCCGTCACCAGCCCTACCTCCACGCTGGAGAGCAGAGACAGCGGCATCATCGGTGAGTGCCGGCACCCTTCTCCTTCGCGCTCTACCGCTGAGCCATCGCAGTCGTCGACTGCGTTGGCTTAACAAGAGTTATTTTAGATAATACACCCGCCTTCGCTCATTAATGGCACGGTTTTGCGTTATTCGAGTTAATACTGCAGTGACCACGGTGAAGCGTACCCCCTCCGTCTTCCATTCGTCATGGGTGCAACTACATAAAGTTGGTGAAACTTGGGACGGATGAGGTTGATAAGTACATTAATTGATGCAAAGTTTTGGAACTTGTTTAAATGGCGAAAGAGGAAGAATTTTATCTCCCTTCTTCTATTTTTGCATCCCATCTTCACCTTTTTGCTTCTTGCAATCTTTCTTCCCAACACATTTTTGCCTCCTTTAATTCTAGAAACTTGGGACGGATGAGGTTGATAAGTACATTAATTGATGCAAAGTTTTGGAACTTGTTTAAATGGTGAAAGAGGAAGAATTTTATCTCCCTTCTTCTATTTTTGCATCCCATCTTCACCTTTTTGCTTCTTGCAATCTTTCTTCCCAACACATTTTTGCCTCCTTTAATTCTAGTGAGCTGGTTGGGTTTTTTCCTACCAAGTTTTTCTTTTGTTCTATATCCTCTCCTTCAGCTGTTGTCCATGCCCATTTATGAATGTGGAGATGTTAATTTAGAGCGCCACACGCTTTTTGGTCCAATAAGGAAGATGGGATGGTCTCGGTGCCAGGCAATGGCTGTTATTCGGGGCTGCCATCCCCTCCTATTACCTCAAGTATAGAGGCATCTATTTTTTCAGCATTTTCCTTCCCTTAATGCCATTTAGTCCATAGCCACTGTTCTTTGATGTCAGAGGAAAGAAAATGGATGACGGCATCCCGTTCATATTTCAAATACTGTGGGATTCTATTATTATAAATATAAGAGACTGATTACCTTCTGTGCCCCGTGACTGTCACTGCCACCTTATCGGTGACTCTGCCTCAAAAATGACTGCTTCTCTTAAGCTCAGCCTTGGGCAGGAAACAGATTGAATTAACACAAATTCCAGTGAATTTCAGTAGCCGCTGTAGCAGGTTTTTCATTTGAGTGATCTGTAGGTTGCAAGTGTAAAGGATCTTGAGAAAAATAACATACACAGATTAATTTCTTTACGATAACTGTAAAGGCACAATGGGAGAAAAGTAATGTCTATGTAACATCAGGCAGGATGGTCCTCACTTGGTTGTCCTTGCACTGTGTTTTATGTTGAGTATTTCTCCAGCTAAGAAGATTTTACTTTGCCAACAGTGTATGTAGTGCTTTAAAAAAAAGAAAAAAAAAAAAAGGCTTGATAATTTAGGCAGGTTAGTTGTACTAGTGATTAATATTTTGCTTGGCTGATCAGGAAATCTGGGCTTGGTTCTGCTCCTGTATGCCACAGCAACCTCTGTAGCACTTCTGCCTGCATGATCTTAAAATGCAAATACGTAAGCTATTCTGAGCTGCATACCAAAGTAGGTTAATAAATTCTGGGAAAAGTCATTGCAGTATGACACACCCTTCGTTCTCTGCTCACACTGTCCCACGATCAGAGCTTCACCCTGTCCAACAGCAGCCCCTTGAAGCCTGGCTGGGCTGGAGGATCATGGTGAGTAAAAGTGGACGCTTGATTCCAGCTGGGTCTTGCCTCTGGCAGAGCTGTGAATCGGGTCTAAGACTTGATCGAAGCCTGAAGTGGAGCAGGAGAATAGGTAAAAAAGTGTGTTCTCTGCTTTTATGAGCTGCTCTTACTAATGACATCTGTCGGTGCGTGCTGCGCTATCGTGTTGGGCTCGTCTGGTCCTCGTGGTTCGTTGGCAGGTGACCATCTGAAGGTGACGAAATTGTAAGTTCCTGCAGTTTGGTTTCATCTGGAGTTTCTTATCCACCTGAAAGCCAGAGGAGATCTGGGTGGCCTTTGTGGTACACCTGTGTGTCAGAGAAGCATCAGCGTGATCCCGATTCCTGACGTGATAAGGTGTTGAATCTTTTTGCTCAGATTTTATACCCTATCCTTTTTTCACTAGGTCTATAGTAATTAATTTTTAAGTCTGAAACAGGTTTTTTTGCCCCTCACAAGGAATATTCCTCCTTAGAGGTTCTTCTGTCAGGAATTTAGATTTTCCCATGGAAACTTTGGAAATAATAGAAGGTGGCTTATCCCAAGGCTATGTTAATGTATGCCAGATGGAAAAGTTGTGTAAAAATATGTTCGTGTGGAGTAGGGGAAGCACTTTCCAAGGCTTTCAAAAAGCAAGCCTTTCCTCTGCTAGTGTTCACACTCAAAGGAAAACAAGAGCCTCTTTCTCCCCTTATTTCCTCCCCCCCTTTATTTTTGACAATAACATTTTCAACACCACCTTATTCTGGCATTTGATAGAAGCTGAACAGCTGTAACAAATTGTGGGGAAAACGGTCTTCTCCAGTCATACTTTCCAGCAGCGAAAAAAATTGGGAGGTTTTCTTCTAAGTCTTTTTCTATACATCTTCTGCAAGTGTAAGGTCAGTTCAAGCGGGGGGGATGTTTGCCCACAGAGATGGATGCACAGTTTGGTCATTACCCTCCCGTTGGGATGGGAATTGGGTGTGCAACAGTTTTGAAAGGTGCTCTCTGCATGACAGCAATTCGCTAGAATTATTTTCACTACAGAACGGAGCAGACAAATTGTCCACGTGTAGGAAGCAAAGCCCACCTCGTGCTTTGCTCTCCCCTTAAGGAACACATCAGCTCCTTTGTTTCTGGAGGGTCAGGGATCAGGTTTCCCTTTTGGTTGCATTCCTCGATTATTGGATACAGATCTTCTTGTATGCATATCCCTTGCTTGTGTTTGTTCTCTGCAAGGATGACTGTAATGACGTGGCTTTTGGTCTGAGCAGCTTCACGTGGTACCTCAAAAGTGTAAATGTGTCAGAGATTTTCTTGTCAAAACTACTTACGTTTTTGTGCCATTTTTATGTGTAGAAAAAGAGTAAACATTTCCCTAGGTATTTTATGTTTCCTGAGTCATGGTCCCTCCTGCTCCTCCCCAAGTAAGTGATTTAAAGTATTAGCTCATTAGCTCCACGAAGGTGTAATTTTAGAATAGGCTGTCCAATATATTTCTTATTCATCTTGATAAACGTTATGGTTTTAGGAAGATCTCTTGATCTTTGCCACCTATCAGTCCTGAGCTGCAATGAGCATCACCTCCAAATCTCGTGATCGTGAATCGCCACCGAATGTCATATTTTAAAAACACAGAGGCTGTGTCCCAGAAAGTTAACGTGCTATTTGTAAGATATATGAGAATTAGTAAAGAACAGAAAACAGTTAATTGAGGTCGGAAGTCAGTCCTTACACCATTATGCATAATTGCTTCTCTCTATGTGATTTTGCTTAGCATAAAATGGTTTTTTTGCACGTTAAGCTGATTTTACATATCTGTATTGCTAGACACAGCGTTGCCAAAGTTAAATCAGAGTGTGGCTCTTTAGACTCCGAATTAACTGCATTAAGAGCATAACTGTCCACTAAGATGGGCATTTTGGTGTTCTAATCTGTATGTAAAGCCCAAATTTTAACCATTCAGGTTTTCTCTGATGACTTGTCCTCTTGGAGTTATTCCTGTCCATTTGCATGTCACCTCTTATATAATTTCAATTATTAGAGAGCAAGCGTGTCGTATCTCTAATCTGCACAGCACAGGGACTATTTCATGGTTACTGATGACTTTAATAAATGCATCACTTAGGTTAGAACAGACTTATTTTGAAATTTTAGATCCTCTACAGTAAAGGGAAGTTCAGTCTACGTACGTTGAAAGGGTAACAAAAAATGTTACAAGGTCCAGATCTTCAAATTCAGACACTCTTATTTGTAAAAGAAAAGCAATGGGGAAGGGGGAGGAGGAGAGAGGAGGTGAGCCAAGAGGAGAGATAGGAGCGAGTCAGCCCTTTCTCCTGGAAGCCACTAAATCCTTTTTGTGTAAAACAGAATGGCTGGTGAAAATGCTGACCTGACTTTAACCTCTGAATAGCTTCCAGGATTTTTTGGCTCTCACTATGTAAAAGCAGCCAACTGTTAATGTTCAAAATCTGCTACTGAAAAGAAAACTGGTCAAAGAATCACGTGCTGCTACGGGGAAACTTTGCACTTCACGTCCCCGCAGAAGTGGACTGTAAAGTTTTGCTGCTTGAATGCAGGAGAATGTAAGAAAATCTCCAGCAATCTTAGCAAGCCTGCAAAATAAAACAGAAAACGTTTCTTGCTGGTATGTAAAGCTTCCCCATGTGCTTGTGATGTTCAAGCAGCATTTTATGTCATTTAGCAGCAGTCTCCCAGGGGTATTAAAAGAACGGCTGTTTTCTGTGTTGAATCTTCCTGTAAAAGTGCTGTAATTTATTCCGATATGAAATGGGGCCATGCTTTTTCTTCATGTAGGGTCCTGTGATGATCTACACTGTGTTCCCCGCTTAACTGTTAGGGGGATCATCTTGAGCAGGGAAATAGGTATGATGTTAAAGCAGCTTAAAGGGAAACCAGTGAGCTGCATAAATCCTCTTGCGCTGCTGCCGCAGTGATGTAGATAGGTCTAATACCATGTGGACCAGTTGCCTTCACTTAGATTTTGTGGATTTTTACAATGAAGAATGACATGTAAAGGACCCCCATTCCCTCCTGGAGGTCCCTGGCATATAGCTTTTTTTCAAGTTCTTTTTTTTTTTTGCTGTTTTTTCCTCTGACTCCTGGGCTTTTATCAAGTTGCTGCTTTCTACAGATTTATGTGTTTGTGGGTTAAAAATAGGTTTGTTAATAAATTCGTCTAGAGTGCGTGCTAAGCAGAATAGATGCTGCTGACAATAAAACAAGATAGATTTGTTTGCAAGTTTAACTGCTTGGAGAAGGGAACAAAGAGCAGCTCAAAAGGCACATCAAGATAAATTTAACTCAGGTTAAATATTTTTGTGATCTTACAGCTAAAGCATTTGAATTCTGACATTCTCATCAGTATTATGAAATGCTTTGTTAATAATGAATAAGATTCATAAGAATTACAGATCTTTTTTTAAATCTAGCCAGCTTCCATTTGGGCTCATTCCCCAAAGGAGGAGCTCCTTGAAAAATGTCTAATACTGATGAATAATTGTCTTTTGTTCACTAATGCATCTGCATTTTGCAGGTGACGGGGATGACAGTTTAGGAGGTGAAAAGGGAGGCTGTTTATCAGGCGTCTCATCAGCTCTTGAGCAAAATTAGTGGGGTCACAGAATCCCAACCACAGAAAGTACAAAAGGACACCGTCTCTGAATCCTGGTTCAATTCTTTCTCCATTTCATTAAGAGGACAAATTAAGCAGAAAGCAAACGCGTGCGTGCACATGTGACATGATTCATGGTTGATGTCAGGGGTGAGAAACCGTGAAGTCATGAAACAACGGTTCTGCCTTCCCCCAGTAAAGCCACTGAAGCATCAAGGGTTGGGTTTGACACCAAAATCTGGCCCCTAAATACTGGATAGGTAATGGGTCAGCTACAGGTGTTTGTTATGTTACTGGAAAAAAAGGAGAAGGAAGAGCATTTAAAGCTGAAGGAAGTGGCACAGAACAGATGTTATACTCGAACTGTGAAATTTGCTTTGGTTTATGGTCCAGCCCAGTAGATGGAAATAAATTGAGTGAAAAATTGAAAGAAAGAATAAACTAAAAAGACGGATCAGAAGACAGCTAGAGGAAAATTCAGCGTTGTCAACTCCCACGGTGTTATTTTGGATACTGTGATAAATGACTTTTCTTTAATGTTTTAGCTGTTGATGGTGTGAGATTAGATGGGACTCTCAGCTTTTATTTTAAGAGCAGCAAGATTTTAACCTTCAGGGTTATATGAAAAGCTTCATAATGATCCAAGCTTGCCCAAAAAGTTAATGCCAAGTATACAAATAACTTCCCTCCCCTTGTGTGCACACTCCCACACATGCCTCCTTTCTGCTTTCTTGTTTAAGTCTTATAATTTTAAAACCAGTTTCAAGACTGTGGTGGACTCAAAAGAAGAAGAACAATTGTCCTCGCGGATGCTAAAGAAGGAAAAAAAGTTGAACTGACGTTGACGAGACGGGCAAAGATAAAGAAGGATCCAAAATGGTAAAAGGTAGAAAATACAGAGAGGATGCTGAATCAAGAAGATGATGGGAGTTGATGTAGAGTTAAAGGGATGTGTATGTGCATTTTTTCTTCTGAAATTTTAACAGTCCCACTGTTAAAATCCAGTGGCTACCTGTAGCTGACACATGCAGCGAGGTATGGGTTTGTAGAGGGGAAGCACACAGCGTATGGGGGCAAGGAAAAGAGCGTGCAGCTTCTGGCTGCTTCTGCAGTTCGGTAAGCCCTTGTACATAATTCTAGTGCATCACTGTCGCAGAGATGTTACTCCAGATGTGCATGTGTGGTTTTGTAAGAGGTCTATGTTTAAATAATAGTACTTAGGAGCATGTTGCGGGGGGGGGGGCGGGTTATGATGCTTTGGTAAATCAGCCATCAGCATCGTTACTTCTGTATTAGATTTGGAACCTTTTTAACGATTTCTTTAATGTTTACAATAGTGGGCTGTGCTTAAAAACATTCATTACCTTGTTTCTGCAAGTGATAAGCTGAAGTTTATAAACTAAAGCTTTGCTGATCTGTTCTGTCTCCCGAGCAGGGTATTTGCAGTGAGTTGTGCTCTGATGGTGGGAGTGTCTCGCTCTGTTGAAATGCTGTTTTACCCAGGCCTTACATTTCTAGTCTGAGTAGCAGACAGGTACAAGCCCTTCGAGGCATTCAGACCATTCTTCATCCCGCTTGTCAGCCAGTGCATCAGGGAATTCAGATTTAGAACAGAAAGAATATAGGGTCAGCATGATGCTACTGCCAAGGTATTTTTCATTATGTTTTAGGACCTTTTGTGTGCTTACCGTGATTTATAATACCTTGAGGCTTGAAACAGAAATGGGTTTACCTGTTTAATCTCTGTCTTTTTACAGGATTGTTTATATGAATTAAGCCAGTGATTCCCCCCGCCCCCGCATTTGAGACCAGTGTTGTAAGAGAAGTTAAACATACGAAGAGCGATGTGGATTTTGACCTCAAGCCTTGAGCAGGGCACACTTAAGGGTTTTGGGGTTTTTTTGCATGGAGAAGCCTTAAACTTACTGGCTGATGGTGTCCAGCAGAGAATAATGTTCTTCTAAAAGCACCGAGTGCTCCAGGGGCTGTCGGGGCATGAGTTGCATGTGACCGCCCGAGGCTGCCGCCTTCCCTCGGGAAAGGTTTGGGCTTATGCTTTCTGCCTGCCAAACTTTTCTGTTTGGCAGCCAAGCTCCCTGGAGCGGTCTGGGGCGACACGGCTATATTTAGGTGTATCCTTCTGTGGCTGAGTTTATGAAGGCTTATGTAGATTAGGGTAAAAAATTTATTCTACTCCTTGCCAACTCGTACATGTTAGCTAGGACATCTCTAATGCGATAAGGCAAGTCGTGTTGTACTATGTTACTGGAGATGAGTGAAATAAGGTTAACTTGCAGAGTTTGCATGAATGTTTTCAGTACCTAATTTCAGTGCAACATACGAAGCTTGCTACTTTGCTGCAGTTATTTCTTTAAGGCAACAAAATCCTTATTTCCTACATGAGACATTATAAGTCTTTACATATAATTAATGTTGGTCATCATGGAGTGGTAACTGTAGAAAACTGCTTTCTCCTGCAGTTCCATCTGAAAGGTGAACATAAAGGTTGACGTTTTCCAGGCATGATCTCTGCCTCAAGGAGAATTGGATGGGATAGTAAAAATCCCTTCGCGTGCCTGACTCGAGACAAGTACAGTTGAAAGCCTCATGCTCCAGGGCATAGGCCAGCTTGCAACTAAACGAGAAATAATATTTGCTGTCCTGTAAATACATGAAACTCTCTGAGAAGTGTAGTACTGGCTGCAGTGACATCTACGGTGCTGTCTTGGATGAACTGCTGCTTTGATACGATTCTGTTTTTTTTCCCAAAGAAACAAAATATTTTAAACCATGTTATTTGAAAAAAGTTCTAATCAAAATGTTTCACCAAGGGAAACGAGCCAAGTTTGAAAATGAAAGCTTGACATAGGCAAGTCCTCTGCCAAGGAAAAGGCAGGCATAAATCTTGAATACTAAAAGCAAGATAGGATTGTAAAATGAGTCCAGCATCTGGAGCATATCCCCTTCTGGCATCAAAGTCCACGTGTCTTCAAAGACACCCAGGCTGTGCTGCTCAAAGCTGATGCAGGTAGTACTTTTTCAGCGGGTGGTGTTGAAATCTTGTGGAAAGAGATGGGGCAAATCCTCAGAGAAGGCCACAGAGGGGACTGCAGAGGGGCACCGTGCTGCCTGCATCGCGTTTGAGGGTCTTTCTGTGTTATTATTCATTAATGTGTTTTACAGCGCTCAGATGTTTTAGATGCCTCAAATTCTGTCTGTGTTCATATTAAATAGTGTGAGACTGCATGCCAGCTGAGACTGGAGATACATATATATATAAAAAAATATATATACATATTTATACACACACGTGTCTATATTTATATACATGTGGTATTACTTCAGTGCTATAGAGAACCTCAGATGTTTCTGCATGGCTGTCAGTTTCGCATGTTCAGTGTGTGACTCTCATGGCTTCCCCCGTCTTACTCTGTCCCCTGCAATAATCCTCTCCGTGCCTCCACGAGGCAGCGACGTCTATTCTTGCTACCGACGACCGCCGGCACGCGCCGTGGTCTCTGTGATCGCAGCCCACTGGCTCCCATAGAGCAGGGCCCAGGCACTCCGACGTTCTGGTTTTTTTCACCAGGGTTGTGCTTTCTGGCTGGATTCAGCAGTGAAAAGAGCCTCATGTAAATGCACGTTCTCTCGCGGCATCTCTGCAGCCCTTCTCGCACCCCCGCAGGTTCCTCTTGTGGCACCCCCAGCTTAACGTGTCCCATCACGTAACCTGATGGACTGGGTGGGGACTCAGGGTTGAAAGATCTGCCTCTCAGCAGATGGCTTAAGGCAAAAATTCCTGCTCTTTGATGGATTTGAGGTCATCGGTTTATCTTTCCCAAATTTAGAGCATGCGATGTCTTAAGAGATTGTGGGTTTTTTGAGCTTTTGGTTAATTGGGTTTCCTTGGGTTTAAAAATCATAGAATCACGGAATGGTTTGGGTTGGAAGGGACCTTTAAAGATCATCCAGTTCCAGCCCCCCTGCCATGGGCAGGGACACCTTCCACTAGACCAGGTTGCTCAAAGCCCCGTCCAGCCTGGCCTTGAACACTGCCAGGGATGGGGCAGCCACAGCCTCTCTGGGCAACCAGTTCCAGTGCCTCACCACCCTCATTGCAAAAAAAATCATGGGACCCTTAAGAAATTTTCTGGCAATGTCTGAAGAACCATTTGTTTCTTTTCTAAACCTCATATTAAGAAAGTGTTAATTCTGGTATCTCCATCGGTGGGACAATTCCATTGCCATTTTCCAGCTTCCAGTGGCAGGGATGCTGTGAGCCCCCTCGGGGACAGGGGCTCGTCCTCTCCCGAGGCTGGGACACATCTCCTCCCACAAACCACTAAATGTTCCTGCAAACTGAGAAGTGACAGTGGTGAAAACCTCAGATACTGGGTTTCTTGCATGTGGGTTAAGCTGAGCCCATGAGTGTTTCCTGCAGCCCCTTTTAGCACTGACACAGTTCAAATAATGTAATGTATAATTGGGGTCTGTGGGGACTTTTCATCACTGGGACCTCCTTTCATCAGGCCATCGTCCGGATTAGCCAGAGTCATGGTTATGAATTACAGAGCAAAGAAACAAGGATGAGCACAAAATACTTGTTTTGTGGTTTAGATGTTCAGTCTAACCAGAGTAGTAATATCAGAAGCAATCTTAAATTGAGAGTCATTTTTTTAGTATAATCTGATATTCTGATGCTCTCCTGTATTCTATGTATACAAAAATCTGCTTGACGATAGAAGCCTGGACAGCAATGTCGTCATGTTAGTTTGTAGCTGCCGTTGCCCGTTTCAATCGGCTTCTCTGCATCTGGATTAAGGCCCGGAATATTTTTAACATGTAGATATGGTTTAGGTACATTAATGATGCAACAGGAGTCCTGCTGTGACTGTGAGCAGGATTCATCCCGAGGGTGGGTCTTCGTTCCCTGTGCAACCCTCTAAAGAGAGTATTGCTGTAAAGCACAGTTAATCCCCCGCAGGGGCCACCGCAGGAGATGATGGGGAGATGTACTCACACCCCCAAACCATAGGAGCACAGACCCTGGTTTAGAATACCCCCTGCAGTTCTGGAAAGTTTAGGGTATGAATATGGCAAATTTGCAGAAATCATGTTATTTTGCAGATTTCCATCAGGTTGCGGGTGTTCATGGGCTTGATCCTATTGGGGACTGACAAATGAAGTTCTTTCTGCCCAAGAAATGAAATGAAATGCAATAGAATACAGTAGAATTTTTTCAGTGGGAAGGGACCTCCAATGATCATCTAGTCCAGCTGCCTGACCACTTCAGAGCTGACTAAATCTTTGCACTTTCTTTGTATTTACTAGCTTTTCATTACCAACTTCTTAACCCTGAGTATCACCCTGCATCAACCTTAGTTGCAGATAATGTGAATTTTTCTGAAATTAGACATTGCTTTCTCAAATTTTGATTGTGAAGTTGTAATTTCTGAGCAGCTCTCTGGGTCGCGCCGTTGGTAAGCTTTAGTTCCCCCAGGAGACGTGCTCTGCATGTCAGTTCACGTTGCTGGCTCATAGGTAACCTCACGCTTTTGCCTTTAAATAAAGTCAAAATTGGTTTGGTTTAAAATAGCTCATAGAAGAGATTAAGTCCATAGAGCAATCGCTTCCAGCTTGTGTAGCAGTACTTATATCATCCAGGGCTGTTCACAAGGTAAATTAATCCACAGGGAACAATCCTAAATACCTGATTCAATGAAGAGTTTGCACATAAAACAGCTTTAGTGTAAAACAATGAAAATTACGTTTAAAATGAACACAAATTGACAATTAGAAAAGGGGCCAGTAGGATTTATTCGTTCTTTACTTTTTTTGTTGCTTCATTTAGAGAAAACTTATTTTGACACGTAGTTATTTTGTTTTTCCTCAGTTTGATGTATTGGAAGATGACTGATTTCAGGTGCTGATGTGTTTCTGCAAAGATTAATTAGGCATATACTGAGATAGGTTTTTAAAATGAATGGATTTTAATGGATTAATGGACTTTTTTTTTTTTCTGTAAATAGACAACATAGTATGCCTAGCACTGCAGACCCAGACTTTGAAATGGAGATTTTCTAGAAAACCATTTCAAACCTATTTCTCAATATTAAACAGTTTGAGGCAGCAAGAAAATCTGTGAACATCTGTTTCTTGTTTTTATCTTATTTTCTTATGCTAAAGTATAAATATATTTACCTGACAGCAGACCTATGTTTAAATGCCAACAAACAAATACTGGTTCTTAGCAGTTGTATGCGTTGGTTTTAAATTTCAAAATATGTTACAAACAACTAAATGTTGGAACTCTTGATGAGACATGAAGGTATTGATCCCACTGCATAGAGAAGAAACCCAATACTGAGAAATAAAATGATAGAAATAGGGGTAAAGGTTGAAGCTGCATGGAGTTTGTTGGGATGGATAAGGAGCAGGCACAGTAAGAATGACAGGGGTCTTCATTTTTATTTTTTTTTAATGATGATTTTGTGACTTTAGATGTAAGCAGTTAATTCTGGTTCCTATTATAATGTCATTTAACGTGCATAATTAAGGCAGATTAGTCCTTGGTCGTTGAAGTTCATGGTTTTGCATTGGGGATAGAGTCCAGCAGTCTGCTTGGCACCTCGGTAGGGAGAGCTGTCCAGAGCCCCTGGCTTTAAGTGTCATCACTTTTGTATTTTGCCAGGTCTGTATGGGTATTTCTGAGAATTTAAATCAGATGCCTAAAGTTAGGCAGTGAAATTATTCCTGTACTCAACATGTAAACAACTGGCTTAAATACGTAGTTCTCTGCTTCTGGGTGCATATAGAAAAACAAACGAAATAACCCTTATCCATCTGCAGTTAAACTGCATCTTCCTTTAGGTGCTCTTTGGCTGGAACTTCTTTTCTAGGCTGCTTACTCTTTAAACTTGGCCTAGAAAAAGCTTTAGCCTAAAAGCATGGAGTAATTTAAAGCATTTGGAGTAATTTACTGTTTGTGTTTATCAATATAAAAATTAATGTGGTGCTGTTTGTTAATGAGGCAGCATCTCCCTTGGTTCAGGAATGGGCTTTTGTGAAGGCAAGCAGGCTGCCCCTGAGGAGACATTACAGTGTGATTTGTGTTGCAGACAAGAAGCCGTAGATCCATGCTGTTGTGTCCAGGGACAGATGGCACAGAAATTAGCAGAGAATTTGGACTGGGAAAGGTATTTACCACTGCTAAGTGAAAATGACGGATTTCAGTGGATTTAGCAAGTAGATCTACAAGCACAGGGCACGTCTGGGGCTTCAGAAAATTCAGGGTCGAGTTGAATTTCAGGGTTTTTGAATAGCAGTGGAAATGTGGGTGATTGGGATGATGAGAGGGTTGTGAGCTCTTTTTTTTTTTATTTTTATTTTTTTTTTATTCTTTTGTTCCCCCCCCACCCCCCAAGTTAAGGAGCAGGCAAGTTTGATGCACTCAGAGAAGCTGGTATGGGCGTTGGGACCTTCTCTCAATGACTAAAAGGTCTGATGATGACCTTGAACGAGTATGTGGGAGACTAAAGATGAAAGGAAAGTCAACAGCCTGAAGGGAGTTACAGCCAGGGGATAACTGCATCAGAATCCAGAGGAGGAAATCCCAACGGGGAGAAGATGTTAGTGGTGTGGATCAGTATAGTATTGTCACTTCCCAATGTGAAAGTCAACGTAGCAACAATCCTGATCTGTAAAATGAAATAATATAAGGGGAAATGTGTGGATTACAGTTAAAGCTTCATAAAAACCTGCTGTCAGTCAAATGAGATATTGGGTTCAGTTTCTGAACCAAACTAATCCATAAGAGCTGGTTGTTCATGCAAGTCAGGTGGGGGCTTTCTGTGCCTACGGCTTTTCAGTGTCAGACATTGCAAGGTTATAAAGTTCTGCAAACATTTCCTGAAAAGGTGGTAACTACGATGCAATTTAAAAGATATGAGGATCGCTGATAATGTTCTTTCCTTAATAATTTCTGCTGTTTCTGGAACTGTGTATTCAAATACAATGCTGCACATAATTTTTAATACTCTTTGTAATTACTAATGGCTTTTAACAGTATGAGCCAAAACATTACAGCCTAAATGTTCTTTTAGAAGTAGTAAGCAGAAACAGTATCGTTAAACTAAATTCCATAATCTCTGATTTATGTGAATGTGGAAAATATGATGAACATCATTTTTGGCTCTTGCATTGCACAACTCGGCATAGAGCAGTGTGTGTGCAAGCCATTCTTTCTTTGTTACTCATTTTGTTTATAATTTCTTCCTTCAAGCTACTTTGACAAGCTACTCAGAAAATGTGGAACGCACTAAATATGGAGGGGAAAGCAGTAAAGAACTTGGATCCGGAGGAAACCTGAAACCTTGGCAGTCCCAGAAATCCAGCATGGACTCCTGCTTATACCGTGTGGATGAGAACATGACGGCCTCCACCTACAGCCTGAACAAAATCCCAGAGAGGAACCTGGAGACGGTCTTGTCCCAGTCAGTGCAGTCTATTCCTCTTTACCTTATGCCACGGCCAAATTCAGTAGCAGGTAAGAAAGAAACGTTTTTGCCTTTAGGTTAGAGCGAGACACACACAGTACATGCATGTCACAGCCTTTTTCGTGTTCTCGTTACCCGAAGAGAAATCTCCTTTCTGTAGTCATCATCATTAAGCGTGGCAAAAATTGTCTTTTCGTTTGACTTACTGCTCCTAAATGGACAATTCTGTGGGGAAAACTGGTTCTGATGATGCTGAATGGTTATTTCAGCAGTCTGTTGTCCCTTTTTTACAAAATTGTACAACTGTAAGATTATTGGAGAATATGTTTACAAAAAAAAAGATTCTTTGCTGTCATTACAATGCAAATAATCTTGGGTTTAAAATACCACATAATTCCAAGACATCATAGCCATTTCTGCTATTTCAAAGGATTCATTGCAAGTAAAATCAGGTGTCTGACCTTCTCTGAAGATCTTAAGAACTTGGGAGTTAAGAGAATTATGATACTGTCTACAGACAAGTTGCTGTGGATCCCACCTCTCTTGGTGGACTTTGCCCTGAATGTGGTAGCCCACACATGTGCACGCACTGGTTTGGGTTTCGCGTTACCTGGGATTTGCTAATGACTGAATTTTTTTGTTTTGGCATTATATCGACGTTTTCTTCATTTAATTGAATGTCTGCTGTTTAAAAGATTCCTAAATGATGCTGTGACATATCTTATTGATGTCTTTTAACAACCTGCTGAGTTTCCCCCTGAAGTTGGTAACAGCAGGACAGAAACAAGAGATAGGATTAAAAATATTAAAGCTTTACTGAAAAGCTGCTTGCCTGGAATTATTCTCCTTTGCTGCCCCATATTTTTTTCTTGCTGGGTAACTTCTCTGGGGTTAAACATTCTGTTGAGGTGGTCTGTATGTCTGTCTGTATAGACACATGGAGAAATACGGTCTTGGTTTGTAGAGTCCCTGCAAGATTCTCCCGCTGGCTGGCAGCGTGAATGTTGCTTCAGAAAGTCCGGACTGCACAGAGCCTGGGATATTGTCTGTTAAAACAGCATCTCTTGGCAACCCAGGCTGCATTGCATAACTAGATTAGGTTTCCTTTTTAATCCCACTTTGGACAGTCACAGGCCTAAAAGCAATGTAGAAATGAGATTTTTATAGATGCTAAAATATGGGCACCCTAAGCATGGCGGTACAATACCACGTGCTACTTACTTAACGTCTGAAAGACTAAAAGCCTGGGATTTCAGAATGGAGAAAGGGGACAGGAAAAAAGTGGGAAACTCTGCTTGCATAGCCTTGTTATTACTTTAGGGTCATTTCTTATAAATGACACAGCGTAAACACCTTCAAAAGAAAACAGGGTAGACGAGGTACCATAAATTTAAATATGCATGTGTATTGGTTTAATTGACTTTGGAAGTCGTTGGCTTGTTTGAGGCATTTAGAGGCAAATACTGTTTCAAGAGAAAACTATCTAGCAAGGTTCAGGAACACCTTTTCTTTCCGGATGGTTTTGTTTTGTGGGTTTTTTGCTGCTTTTAAGTAGTATGTCAGCTAACACAGTACATGTCCCAGGATAAATCATTGTGGTAGTAACTATGGACAAGAATACAAGATTTGGCTTAACCTTTTATCATCAAATGATCACGTTATCTCCTGTAAGTTTGTGGCACCAGAAAATTATGTTTTCTATGTAATAGATTTTTATGGGATTTTTCCCCAGACCAGTTAAACTTGTTATCTGTGTACTTGAATGATGGGAGAGGGAAACCAGATGTAGTTTCATGGTTGACTTAAGCCTATCTGCAAAATGTGCTATTGCCCAAAGAGTTAATCCCGCACTGTCTGCCAACTCCACATCCTTGCACCAGCACTACACATTGGGTAGCCATTTGATAAACCAGATTAGTAGACCAATCCGACTGAAAATTAACCCTCCAGAAAATATGTATATTAATTTTGAGCCACAAGTTCATTAGAGTGGAGGCAAAGCATGGCTGGGAGTGGGGCAGAAAGCTGCCTTTCTTTTAGTGGTATTCCACATTTTAAGGTAATCATGAAACCACAGCTTTGCTAAAACAGACTGTTCTTGTCTTTTTTTTTTTTTTTCCCAAATGCAGTTGAATTTAGATACAAACAGTCTATTCTTGGGAACCAAAGCATGGCAGCACTTACACCTTGTGGCTTTTTTTTTTCTTTTTTCCTTTGTTTTTTTTTTTTTTTAAGGTTCTCCCTGAATATCTTCCAAAATGGCACAAAAATGTTCTTTCTTACAGCAGGCTTACAAACAGCAATCACTGCCGTGTAATGCATCCCTTTACTCACCAAACAGCTTACAACTCTCCCCAACACGTATTGATTTCATCTTGCACTTCGCTGCGTAATATTTCTTCAGAAACAGTTAAAAGCCTTTTTTTTTGGTAAATACTTTCTCTTGGAAGAAAAAACCAAAACAATGCAGGCTCTTGTGTACTGTAAAATGCCAAAGTGGGATGTTAGATTTGGTAGAGTGTGTCTGGGTCTTGGTAAATTGCTGAGATTCATGGGTTACCATATATGTGATAACGAGTTTTTTAAAAGCCCAGTTGTGAAAGCAGTGAGAGCACATCTTTCACATCAGCTCACTGGGAGCACGTATGGTGAGCAATACTGAGTGAGTTACTGCACAGAGTATAGAAGTTGCTAGGCAATTTTATGGTATTAGGTCAGAAGCAGCTGTGAAGGGCACTGCTGTTTGCCCAGGCAGCGAGCATCGCAAAATCCTGACTTGGAAGAGAAAGGGGAACTTTTCTGCAGGAGGGTCGGAGCAAATTATCCCTCTTGCAGTGGCAGGAGAACTTAAAGGTCTCTGGGTCACACGTAACTTATGGACAGCAAATTGCTGCAAGGTAAAGTACTGCTAATAAATTAGAAGAAAATTAAGCAAAATGTGAGCACAGTCTCTATGCATTAGTACCGTGTTTGAGGGGGAAAAACTTAAGGAAATTCAGGGACCAGACCTGCTGTTTCTTTTCTCCTAATAGCCCACATTAACAGCTCTCATATTGAAAATAGTGCCACCACGCTTCAGAGCCAGCACCCCTTCAAAGTCAGTGGGGCAGCTCAGGCACTGAGTCCATTCCACCTTCAAATTTAATCAAGCCTTTTCAAAGCTAAAAATGCAATTCAGCTCCTGAAATTTGTTTCGTGCACCATTTGCACTGTCTTTATAAATGTGGAGAGGAGCCCAGCCTGGCTCCTTATTGTCTTTTTTTGTCTTTTGATATAGAAAAGGTATTTTTGATCTCCGTAGGGAATCTTTTAAAGATCGTATTGAGTTAGCATTTCTCTTGCACTTTTTTTCTCGCAGGTTGGTTGAGCTAAATATTCTTTCAGCGTTTTTTAGTTATGTCTTTCTGGAATTCCAAGGTTTTTTTACAGTCTGAAGATTTTTTTTATATTTTCTAGATTATACTATTTCTGCCATTTTACTTATAAAATCCCTATCAATTCAAAAAGACAAGTGGTTCCCTCAATGTATTCCTCTTATCTTTGGAGAGAATGCTTGTTGCCACAGCGCAGCCTGAGAAATTTAGCTTTTCATCAGCTAAATTGCATAAAACCAGCTGGAATAAAATGAAATGGTTGTATAGCTTTCATCTTGGAAATTGAAACATATCCTGCTCCAGCTAGATGCAAGGAACAGTGGCCCTTCGTGGATATTGGCATCGGTTTCTCATAATCTCTTGGAGTTGGAGAAGATTTACCTGGATTTATCAAAGATTTTTAATATTGTGCATTTAGTAGCTTATAATTTTAGCAAAGTTACACTGCTTGAATTCAGACTTTTAAGGTCAGAGGGCTGAATTTTCTGAAAAGCTTTAGAGTAACAGTTCAGCTATATTGGACATGAAAAGGAAGGGGAAAACGCAGTGTTTTGCTGGAGGTAAATTCCTGTACTCGCTGCAATTGAGAGGTCCCAGTACCTCCAGCTTTGTCACTTGGGCACAGCTGGATTTCCTTGGTGTTAAACTGCTTTTGTTAAACCGCTCTTGAGGCTCTAAATTGGAGCAAATTCTTGTGATGGTACTGACTTCAGTGGTCTGAGACAACTTCATTTACATGATGGTCATATTATTGGGGATATCGTTGTAAAAATGAAGTTTAGTCCTGGTAGCCGTATACTTAACTTGAAAATTCACTCTATTTTGGTGAACTCCAGCCCTAACTACGTAAAATGTAAAGTATTATTGTGTGAGAAGCAGCACTGGTTACAGATAAGAAAAAGTCACATTAGCATTTCAGGATTTTAAACTAGTATTTTAAATTGTTTGTGCACAGGGAAGTGATTATATTTTCTGTTAACCTGAAGTTATAACTCAAATCCTTTTTTCTTTTGTTTAGCCAATGCTACATTATACTGTATTAGCTTAATGTATGTGGGGAAACCCACAAAAAAGCAAATTAAAAATGTTCTTAGTTCTAATTAAGGAAATTCCCTTCCCTGCCTACGTAGTCAAGATGGGGAGTGTTGGGAGGTATGTGTTACCTCTCCTGAACATGGCCTTTGCAGTACAAAGAAACGTTGCTTCATTCTTCCAGTGTTAGCAGCAATTTTTCTTGCTGTGTGGCATTCAGAAAGCATAACCCAGTAATCACCAGTTCTAACTGAAACCCTGAATCTCAAAGCTTTAAATAAAATAAAAAAAAAAGAAGAGGCATTTGGGTGACAGTTTCAGAAAGACAGTCAGGAGTTGCTAGCAAAATTCCTTCCAAAAAACCCCAAAAGTGAAAAAGAAAAAAGTGGTCTTTACTTCTGTGTGCTGCAGAACTTTTTACCTGTCAGGAGAGATAGTTTGTGCTCCGAAGTGAGAGGGGGCTGCAATTTCGAGAGATTATGATCCAAGAAGAAAAGCCTGTAAAAGTAATCCCTGCTCTTCCAATAATTCTGTAAAACTCAGTTTTACAGTTCAGCCCCATATGAATCCATTTGCTTTGCTGTTTTATTGTTCCCAGAAACTGAAAGCTTCAACTGCATTTTCTTCCTACCCCACCCCAAGCAAATACGCACAGTAATTAATTTTATATACTTCAACATTTTTCACACTAATCGTCAGAAGACGCTTGGCATTGGAGCTGGGCATTCAGATTTTTGAATGAACACAAATTTCCTAGGAAGGTTTGCATTTTGTGTACACAATGAACATCTCGTTCTATTCCCATTACCCATGAAATGAAACATGAAATCTTGTGTTATTTAGACCACATGCATGGTTTATGAGGTCTGTTTAAATGTTAATAGAGAATTTAAATGCCCTTATATAATACTAGCTCCTCTCTTTCCTCTTGGAGAATATAAAATAGCAGCAAATATATTATTAGTTATCAACTTTAAATTCTTTATCCATTAGAAAAGTGTGTTGTTGAAGGTGAGAGCAGGGTTTGCATAAACGCCTATACGTTATGTCTTTTTGAGAACACGGTGCGCAGTGGTTATCTCGGGGAGCAACCAGTATCCCGGTATCTGGCAGCTGGTCCTCTAAGGATGTTTCTGGCAGAGATCTGAGCGTCTGGCAGCCCTGCCTACCTCTGCCTGCACCTCACCAGGCAAAAGCACAAGCTAATAGTAAAAGAAAGGTTATAAAATGCGACTTGAAAAGTGTGACTTTCAGAAAATGCGTCTCTCTCTCAAGGTCAGAAAAATACGAGGTCAAGCAGCGGTATTTAAGCAGGTGATGAAAGCGATTGGAAGAAACTCATCATAAAAATGGGTTTCTTACTGTTGAGATATGTTCGTATTTTCCTCTGTCCCATGGTTTCCCTGGAGGAGTCCGGGAAAGGTCACGTAAACCGGGCGAGAGTGGTGATCCCATCTGGAGTGACCAACCTGTGAGATGTGAAACCACAGTAAGACCCACTGAAGACCACAGGGGAGGAAGCAGAGCAGAAGCTTTTTAAGAATACCTTTAATTCTGCCCGAGGGAAAGAGAATTGATACAAAAATAGCACAGAGAGAAATGTAGTGTTAAATGAAATGCACTGCAACAGGGGGAAAGGAAGCTCTAATTAGATCGGCCGTAGAGCACATGCTTGTTCGCAAGCCCTGGAATGGCAGCTCTGTTGCAGTGTAACAAAAATTTGCACCTTTTTTTATTTTTGTTATGGGGTATGGTTAAACTCTGAATTAGATGCAACTCTTCATATGAATTATTCCAAGCAGAGAGAGGAAATGAAGATGCTTTGGGTAAACCCAAAAAACTTAGCATTGTCCTATTAGTGTTTGACCGTTTCTTGATAACTTTGACCAGATATCCAGCCAAAAATTGAGTCATTAAATCCGAAGCATATTTCTTAGTACAGCTGTAAGGAATCTGAATTTGGGGTACACTGAGAATACCTTGTAATAACACAATCTGATCCGTGCATCAGTCACAGCAAGCTGAATCCATCGACTCAGATGAGAAGAGCAGCGACCCCCCCCCCCCCCCCGCCACTTTCCCCCATCTCCCCCAGTCCGCAAAGTGTACACCCCCCCCCGCCCCCGGGCTGCCAAATACCAATTTCAAGTCAGGTTGTTTTGTGTTTGTTGTTCAAATAGTACATTGAAACTGAATTATCTTCCACTATTTGTTTGCTATTTCTTTGGGAGAATTGCATCTGCGGTATGCAAATATTATTTTTGAGGAGGTACTTTTTTTCTCCCTTGTGTTTTATCTGCAGTCACTGTGTCTTATTAAATAGGATAAGGTTCAAAATTGAGGGGAAACTTTCAACAGTTTAATATTATATTTTCTAAGATAAATTTATCTTGCATAATTTTTGAAGTACTGAAGCATATTCTCAGGAAGAATTACTTCTAGTTCCTCTGGCCTTAGATCTCTTTAATTATTCCTCCATTCTAAATCAGGAAGATAAATCTCATTTCATCAGCCTGAGAAATGGCAGGGTAGTTGTACTGACAATTGCAAAAATAACCCGTGGCAAAATGTGAAATGGATCTGGCAGCTCACGCTGACTGCAGTTCATCGCGTACAAGTCTCCTCGGTTGTGGCTGTAGAAGGTGATGATGATGGTGATGATGAAGGTGGGAAGAGAGCCTGGCTTTGGGCCGCTGAGGGATAACTCCTCACCTCTTGTAGGACCAATAACAAATCAGGCCACTGGCCATCATTGTGCTCTTCTCTGGCAGCGCGCAAAGTCCACCTCTACAAAACATCTGGGATTGCAGCTGGCTTCTCCTTTCACAGACAGGACAAAGGTTGAAATGCAGACTCTTTAAATAAATAAAAGAAAATAAAAAACACTGGCAGGATCGCAGTTCTTACCAGGAAATGAAACAATTCTTCTTCCAGGAGGCTGCACGTGTATTGTAGGTACTCAAAAAATACTCAGTTGTTGTTTTCTGCAGAAACACCTTTCTGCCTGTTGTGCAGCACTTAGTGCCATCGAGCCGCTGTCAGAACAGCTGGATCGTCGTGCCTTTGCCATTTGCTGTTTTGGAGCAAGCAGAGTTGACGTTCTTTTCTTGATTTGTAATAAAAGACTGACTGCTGTCTTTCTGTAGACCTCAGTTATTGGGGGAGTGTGAAGAACAGCTCTCAGGCTTCATTCCCCTCTTGCTCACCAAAATCCACATCCTAGAAGATTAATGCAATTTTGAAAGATTGTTGAGCCCTTTGCATTAGAAAAGCTTTTTAATTACACAGCTCAAGAAGTGCTGTCAAAATTATGCTCCTCAGAAATCATACAAGCCCCAACATTGCTAACCCTCCGTCTAGCTGCTACCTGATGTGGACACAGTCTCGAAACCACTTCGTAAGGATGTGTCCAAAGTCTGGCTCTGCATTAACGGCTGTGGTGACCGGTTGTCCATCATTAACACTCCAGAAATCTTGGCTTCATGTTGAAAACCTTTCCCTGCATCGTTAAGTAGGAAAATCCTGCAGCCCGTAAGTAGGCAGTAAGGAGAAGATAGGAATGATGTGTATGAGGCACTCGGCTCTTTATCTGTTAACTGTAGCTTTTATGTAAGAGATGAAATATCACAGGATTCCATTCATCCTAAGCTATTCTAAAAGACGGTTTTAAAGACTTAAAAAAGGGGGGGGGGGAGACCACCAACCCCTTAAAAAGACCCCTTAAAAGCAGCCTTCTGGGAAGAAAAAAGTACAACTGCCAATATTGCAAAGTAAAGAATATACCCATGCTGGTTTTTAGCCTTTATTTTAAAGAAGGAGGTGTGCTGAGCAGGGCGGTGCCATGCTTGATCATTCCAGCTGATAGAGTTTGAAAAACTGGGCTTCAAAACCTGGGGATACTCTCACAGCGAGTCTCTTCATCAGGTTTTCTCCCACAAAGTTTTAAAGGAGCACGATTAGTACTGATTTAAGAAAACTACAGACTCGTGGAGCTGCCACTAGTTGATGCTTCTGAAACAATCAACTAAAACAAGTCACATCTGTTTTGAGAGGCAAATACGGTTTGGGCAGTAGAGGTCGTGTATGGCATATGATCAGTGCCTCTTAAGAATAACAGTTTGGCATTTTAAATCCTTTACAGTTAATGGGAGGCTCTGTACTGCCCTAGAGTATTGCAGGTCTTGCTTCTTGGCCATGCAGCATGTTTATAGCACAGTATTTTCTTGGTGTGCACAGGATTGGCTTGTATGAGGGTGTTTTCCTGGAGACTGCAAGTCAAAAAAAATTTCCTAATAATCATATTGTAAAACTGATTCTCTATTCAAGGGCTAATGTGAATTTTTGTTAAAAAAAGTTAATTTAGTTTTCTGTTGATGAGTAATTAGGGAGGAAATATTTTTTTATTTTAACTGTTGTTACATAAATTGGAAAAATGAGCTTTTATCAGTTTGTTGCTACATTGACTGGTCATGTATAAAGAAATGAAATTACCAGCGAGATTAATGCTTCTGGTCATCCATGATGACTCTCTATGTTCTTGATAGAATTAAAATGGGACTGGAGCAGGACCAAATATAGAATTTAGAGGGAGGAAATGTTGTCCTTCAGCAGCTGATAGCTATATATAGATAGATATATATATACACACACACACACACACACACATATATATATATTTAGCAGCAAGTCCGATATGGGGAGTTTTGTTTTCTTTCCTTTTTTTCAGAGAAGCAGGAGCAGCTTCAACGGGGTAACTTGAACTGAAGTCATGAGGGTATTTAACAGAATTCAGTAAAGAAAAAGCATAGTGTCTTCACAAAGAAACAGTAGTTCTTTCAGCCGGCAAGTTTGTTTATTGTATGTGACGAAGCCTTGGCGCAGCAAAACTGCTGAGCTCTGTGTGTAACGCATTAATAACTCCCATTCAAGGGTAGAAGATATGCCTGGAAAGGATGATGATGCTTATCCTAATGTAATGGTCTGCATAAGCTTACTGCAGTGTCATTTACAAATATAAAAGAAAAGCATTCAGACTTTGATTTTTTTTTATTTATTTTTTTTTAAAGGCGGTCTCCTTTGCCTGAATATATTCCCCTTCTAAACTCTCCCAGGATCAATTAGGGCTGTTTCTGGTGTGGATTTTCAGCACATCCTAAATGCACTAGCCAGTGCTAGGCAATCCTGTCTGGCTGCTTTTTATCTTGTTGCCTGACAATCAGCTGGGGTGAAGAGGGATTTTTATTTAACAAGAAATGATTATCTGTTAAGGTCCTACTTTTCATGAGAAAGTCGGCAGCCATGTGTGGGACTGTATCAAATGTATAGGCATAGTCCAGCTGACGCTGGCGTGGATGGTGGGATGAAGGCTGACGTGGGAAGGACCGACCTGCCTGACGTGGTACCAGGCTCCTGGGCAAGTTTTTGGTTTGTGTCCCTGGATAGATACCCCCGGGATACTCTGGGTCTGCCTGCGATCGCTGCAGTAACATCTGCTCTGCCACTGGAGATCCTCCGACTCGGTTACACAGCAAAAAGCGGACAGAAATTGCACACGTTTTATGGAAAAGGCACGTTTCATTGGCCTGTGCCACCATAGTATAAGTGAAACCTGAAGCTGAATGCTGGAGGTGCTGGGAGCAGGCTGCGGTGGGTTTAGTGCTTACAGAAAATAACTTGCATCCACGCTAAAACCACATCTTTCTAATTGCAGCATTTCAGCTCTAATCTGCTCCTTCACAGTGAACATCTCATCAACTTTACAAGAGTAGAAGAGCATGAAGGCCTTCTAAAAACAGACTTTGATGGTTTTATCTCCTCTTTTTTTCTCGCTGCTGTTGCTTACCTTTTGTCCTCTCTCTGTCTCTCTTTTTCTGAAAACTTATATAGAGAGTTCAGGCAATGTGAAGAACAGCATTAAAAATCACTGCTGAATTTAAGCCTCGTCTCCCCACCCCTTGTTAGAGTCTCTCAATCTTGCTTAGTTTATGACTGCAACACAATCTGGTAAAGATTATTACATGGCCATTAGGCATTGTATGAAAAAGATGTTTCTCTTAGTTTTGAAATTTCTGCCTTTCAGTTTTGTTGAATTGTTATGTCTTGTGTTGGGTGGTAAGGAGGAAGGATTCGAAGTCCAGTGCTGTGAGCTACTCTAGAGAGCTATACCCAAATATTTACCCATTTCACAGTGAAGAATTAATGTCAGCTTCACAGGCAGTCTTTGAAGAAGTCATTTAATGAATTAGTTCAATTTAAAATAATAATCTTGTTATGGTAATTGACCAAAAACTAAAGAAAAAAAGCAGTTTTGGATGCAGAGTACTGAGCAGCCTAATACTGAGCAGCATGATTTCCACTGGTAAATGTTTAATGTGAATTTTGGAAATGGTTATCAGAACAAGAACAGAGCTGGTGATCTGCAAAGACTATTTTTAAGTTTTCTGTTTATAATTGGAAAGATTATTTCATGCAGTGGAGTTTTCATAACTTTGTTTTATAATATTCTGTAAATTACTTGGCTGAAAAGGGTTCTGACATGGCAGAATAGTGGGTAAATTCAGATGCAAGTGATCCAAATTTATTTTGTTTAAACCACATTTTCTCCTATGTTCCAATCATCACCAATAAAATAAAAAATTGATTGCTGCAGCTTTGTGGCCAGTGTTAACTCTAGTCATTCCCCTCTGATATGTTCCGGAGGCATTTCCCACCTAACTGTGCAGCACCAATTATGAAATTAGATTTTAAAAATATTCGTAATCGTCAGGCAGCTGTGGAAAAAGTGTTGCTTAAAAACTGGTCATGGAAACGATCGCTGTAAATGGCACATCTTGGTAGGAAATGCTCCATGTGAGGTGATGCTTGAAGCCATGGGATTTGGAGAGAAATACCTTCAAAATCAAGTGGTTGTACCCTTTGTGCTTCTTAACCGATTTGCTGTTTTTTCCTGTAATGCCGTGGGGATCACTGCTCGTAGCTTTGCCCCACAGAAGTAGCCTGGTATTCTGGAGGTGTGCGCTCGGCTAGTGGTGGGATGGTCCATGTGCTTCAGTTGAAAAATGGAATAAAAAATAACTTGCACTGTATTATCTGCCAGTTTCCGAGAGAGAGAGATAAAGTTTCTAGCTACAGTTTCCGCTCCAGCCATGCTTATTTGTGTAGTGATGGCACCTTCAGAAAAAAAACGATAAATTATTCCTATTTGATCTAGCATTGTAAAGAAAACTAAATTCTCCCATGAGCAAGTAACGCTGGAATAGTAAAGTTATCTTCTTTAGTTCAGATAACATTTTTCTCATTTATTCATGTATTTTTGCTGGTCTGTTGAAAGTTTTATTTTTCTGCCACAAATTCTGGCTTTATGAACAGATAAATGTTAATATCCAAACTAAGTAGCTCTAAAATAATTGAAGGGGAGATTGTGGGCTTCAGCATAAAATGCGGTATTGAGTTGTCTTACATAGTAGGAAATGTCGACTGTATCCGTCAAGCTTTGCACACAGGCAATTGAGTGAGTTTTGTGATGGGAGAACTTAGATCAGGTATGAGAGGCCCAGTGCATCCATTTTCCGTGTGTTTTTTTTTATTTGTGAAAATCAACAGCAGACCAAACTGAGCAAATACCGATGGGGCACGAGAAGAAGTTACCCAACACTTCTTTACTCCGCGCTAGGGGAAATTAGACTTGGATCGTCTTAGCCGTGTTGACTCAATGTAGTTACAACTCTGCGTATTTTGTTTAAAAAACCCGAAAACCCCAATAACCAGAGTATTAGATCCAAAAAGCCAGGTTGTGATGTTGTTGTTTGCTTTCTCATGGCAGCCACCAGCTCAGCCCACTTAGAAGATCTCGCTTACCTGGACGAGCAGCGACACACTCCCCTGCGGACATCCCTCCGAATGCCGCGGCAGAGCATGGCCGGAGCCCGCACGCAGCAGGACCTGCGAGGTAGGAGCGTGCCGGGGGCTTCGGGGCTCGCGTTTCACGGGGCTCTCGGGGCTGGGAGCTCGTCCGGCAGCCGCTTACGTCTACATCCTTACGAAAATCCTGGAGCAGGACTGTTTTACGGACAGGTATTAAGCGCTGCCTCTCCGTGAGGATGTGAAGCAGTCTCCTTTATTGGCAGTGTCCGTGGTGGCATGGCCAGATCGGAGGGGAAAGAAAATAAATGAAGTGATGAAGGAAGTATTCCTGCCTTCTGTCTGGTGGTAGTTAGCTGGATGGTGCCCCACTGCTCCGTGATCGGTGAAGTGCCATCAGCGTAACATTTTGGGGTTGCTTTTCTGGGCTGACTTAAACGTCTGGTTTGCCAGAAGCACGCTGTACGTAGCCATGGTGTAAAAATGGATTGTAGAGGAATTGTATTACCGAGTTGGCCCAAAGTCTAAGCAGCCTCATTTTTCAGGAACACGCATACAAATCAGCAAATTGTACGTTAAAACCAGCCCCTGCGCTGGCTTCCAGAGCCGCTCTGCGCCCCGAGGCGGGGTGATGGCCATCTCCTCCGTGTTCAGCTTGCCGAGGGTGCTGCCTTCCCTGAGCCTGGCAGCCACGTCTGGGGTGATGGGATGGGCTGTGTGTGCCTACAGATGGCCTGGGACTGAACCTATACATCCACCCCTATATCACATAAGGGTATTCCTGCAAAAGATCCCCAAATTCCTCTCCCTGACTGCTCCCCTACCAGCCCTCTGTCAGTCTCTGAGCACTGCAGGGCTAATACTTTGATAGTTTCTAAAAAAAATGAGAAATTTTGATAGGCTACTCTTTTTTTTTCTTCTTTTTTGAAACAAAAGCAAAGGATTACAGCCCCAGCTTTGCAGTTTGCAGCGTACCGGTAGGGAAGGAGCCAAGCACAGTGTGCGGGGCCACCATCCTGCCGCATCCCTCTTACAGGCACTCACAATGCCAGTATTCAGGCAGCCCTTTTTCTTCTGAAAGGCCTTTTGAGAGGGGAAATTTTTGTGGTTCGTCCTGGCAAATTGCACAAAAAAAGACGTTAGCAATGAGAAGAGGAGCCAGGGCTGACATTTTAGTATTTTGTTTATTTCCAGGCAACTCCAGCTAGATTCACCTCATGTCCTTGGGGTTTCAGCCCACCCTACAACTTCCATCCCCCTTTTAATCTGGGCACGGTCTTTGGCTGCATCCACAAGCAATCACCGTGACAGCCCTGCATCTGCAGCAGATCGCCAGGTTAACGCTTCATCCCCATCATTTGCCATTGCACAAATGAGTAAATGGCTGAGAAAGCTCGTTTGGGATTTTTTCTGGTCATTGCTGTGCCATGAGACTAGTTTGTTCTCCACTCTACATAGGGAGAGGGGTTTCAGTTGGTGGTACATTAAACATTTTTTTTATCTGGGGTTTTTTTTGAGCAAGTGCCCACCGTCCTCAGGTAAGGAAATCAGGAGCCGGAGGGTGGCAGGTTGGGTTTTTGCTCAGCACCGCAAGCACGACCTGTTACAGCCTGGTTGGGATTTCTACCATATACATGAGCCCTCAACTGGAAGAAAAAAAGTGGGTTTGTGTCGCTTTGGATTGCAGTCTGTAATGAAATCATATTGGCTGGTGAGGCAGTTATAAAAATGTATTAGCAGGCAGTAAGTGAAGAAAGCAAAGTTTGACAGACAAAATTTCCATATGTTCGAACAGAGTAGCTTGCCAAGGCTTCGTAATTTGCAGTGATTGCATCCAAAACATTAAACTTTATTGTAGGAACAGAATCAAATTGTTTTCCAGACACACTTTTAAAAACCATGTAGCACTACATATTTTCTTTCTTCTTTTTCTTCTTTTTTTTTTCCTTTTTTGTGAAGGTTGCATGAGAATAGCAGTAGTGTTTCAATTTTTTGGAATTTGCTTCTGATCCTAATTGAGGTGCCATGCTATTTTTAAAAAGAGAGGGAGAAGAAGAAGATGTGAAAAAACCAAACCACCACTATCTGGAAATATTTTCATTTCATTGAATATGTGAGGGTTTTTTCCCCCCAAATACATACATGTTCCAGATATTACTGTGAAATTGCATCGATCTGGGCTGTTATAATCACCAACTCTTTGTTCCAACTGGAAATCCTAAACTCGGGTTTAACTTTAAATCTAGTCTTGGCACTGGGCTGAAATAGCGAAGCAATTCCTGGCCCTGTATCAGGGGGACACGTTACAGCCCACTGGTTTGTTCCCAGTGTTCAAGAATCCCAGTGCAGAGAAACTAAATGGGAGACTGTCCCTGCTATTTTTTATTAAATCAGTTATTTTAACCAGGGGAGTAATTCAGCAATCCCAACGGCTAAAAGCATGACAAGTATTCGTACCAACGGCAGGTTTTTAATAGGGCGGTGAACGCAATTTTTGCTTTTACTATTTTCAGCCAGCGGGATTTGAAGCTGTTCAGGGTTGCTGTAACCCAAAGTACAAGATGATGGCTGTGATGTACCGTGGAGCAGGAGCCAGATGGCAACCAAATTATATGGTATTAGAACACCCCGACTGTTACCATCATGACTGGTTTTTTTTTTTCTCCAAAAAGCAAATGTCAGCGTTGATGCAGGGTGTGAAGAACCCTGGTGTTTAGGTGAGGTTTGGAGTGAAGAAGAGGATGGTTCAGACTCCATCAATATATTGTTTACCAATATAAGCAATACGGCAGTAGCATGTTTTCCTTAAACTGTCTCCTATAATTTTCTGGGGTGTTTTTCCTCATGGTATGTGTTTAATACTGTCACCTTTTGGGTATGAGAGTTTCACACACTTTTTAAAAATGCTACAAAATAGTTTAGACTTTTTAGGCACACGGTCTATGAAAAACAGGCACTGGTTTCATCCTGATGGATGTATAGATTTAAGATGACACTTGAAAGAAGTTGCAGTCTAAAGCTAGAAAAGGAAATAAACTCAGACGTTTGGCTCATTTATGGGTTCTTATTTAACGAAGGACACAGCAGATGCTGATTGATACTGTGTTATTCAGAACTGCATTTCATTGTGATAAATACTAAAGCGCTTCTCACCTGGGCTTCCTCTCAACATATTGGCAATATGCAGGCTATGCAGCTTAGCCCTGTAAGGGCTTTCTTTGGGCAGCAAGATGTATCTTCCACCAGGGGATACTAAAATGGCAACAAAACACATCTAGAACAAAATGTAAACCAACTAATGAGCTGTGGATGCTGATTGCCAGCGTAGCTGAGAAAAGATTCCTGTTTGAAGAGAGGGGACTCTGTAAAGAAATGATTTCTGAACAGCCATTTTTAGAGTCTTTCAACAACTAAAATAACTAAAAATTTGCTTTATATAGCAGAGGGTGACCTATGTGGTAAAGCAGGATGGGCCTTTGTCTGACTTTGCTCCTGCTTGTTTTCAGCCCAATGGCTTTTTTTCAGTCGTGCACCTAATACAACCAGCTTTTGTTTGATTTAATTGAAGTTTTCAGCCACAAAAAAGAGCCAGGATGGGTATGGTAGGCAGTGTTTCAGCTTGGGATTTGAATTTATTGCTTGCGCTCTACAGAAGTTTGCACAGTATTTCATCAACTCTCATGAAAATTTTACGCTACCAGACCTCATTCTGTTCCACTCCACACACTGATTTCCAGGAAAAGTATGGGTTTAATTTATGTTAAGATATTATCAGAAGTTTGGGGTATTTCTGTGGTACTCTGGCTTAAGTTCTATAAAATGCTTCATTAAAAAGGAATATAAAAGCCAGCAAGTGTTCGACAAAGTTTCAAGGATGGGAAGGCAGCTTAATCACATACTTTGATTTTCACAAGTACTAAAGTTAAGTGGCTAACAGGGTTCATCCAAAACGTGTGCGCACATCCTCACCCGATACTTCTGAACCTTCTCATCCTCTTTTTCAGCGCCCTTTCCATTAGCTTATCCTTTAATTAATTTCTGCCCCAAATGTTGAAGCTGTGGTGCAGCCTTCCTTCTCTCTGGTTCTCTTTTCCCTGAGGTGTGGGGTATTTTTTTCAACTCTTTGAAAAGAGTTGAAGAATCCCCCCAGGGCTTCGGGGTCTTCCCCTGGGTTTGTGCCTTGCCTGCCTGTGCGTGGGGACCACTGGCTGCTGAGGGTTGTAAAATAAATAGTAACAGGGGAGGATTTTGTCGTGGTTCAGCAGACAGTATCGGGAATTAATGAGGATCTGGCACATGGCTTGCAATTAGTCAATGGCAGTCTTAAATTATTCATAAACGTTTTTGACAGTCCGGCTAGGAAAACATTGATGCTGCATTTCTCTTCCAAAGACGGCGTGGTGAAATAAAATGACTTCTGCTGGCACATGGAGGTCATTTTGGTGGCTGGTGGGACAACCAGCGTGTTCTCAGCACTCGTGTCCAAACCAATGTGGCACTGAGGGTTTTCTTAATGGCGAGATGCTTACCAGCATCCTCCGCCCGCTGGGAGCCCTGACGTTACAAAGCCTGAAGTCATTAAATGTCCCACCAGGCTGGCAGGAGAGGAGGTTTGCTTTGCTGTTGGCAGTGACTGGTGGTGTTGGGAGGTCTGGAGGGGAGGAAGGTTGGATACAGGTAGGTAAGTGGGTATGTCTCTTCTCAGGGTTTTGTTAAGCCTTTTTTAGGACAGGGTATGCTATTCCCAGGTTAGAGCCAAGATGTGTATATTCATGATTCATTCTTTAGCACTTGGATAAAGACCGATCTTTAGGATATCCCTTTTCTGTTTGGGGTTGTGGTCAAAGGTTTAGGTGTCACACAGCCTCAAAGCTATCCGCACCTCTAAAAAGAAACCAAGATTTGAGTCCAGGTCTCCACTGTGTAAAGCAGGACCTGATTGGATCCCATAGCTTTTATATTTAATCAGTCTTGTCTCTGCATTAGCCCCCAAGACCATTTGGTACCTGTTAGACTTCTGGCTTTCAGAAGAGTGTTATTGTACATTTTCACTCACTAACACAATGTACCACGTATATACACGCACGCACGAGTAAAGCAAAGCTGTAGCTTATCAAGCACAAATCTTAGCTTGATGTTTTCCAAATGGAGTCTTTTGATTTTTTTTTTAATTTTTTCATTTAATTTCCCATATATACTATTGGCGGCATAATGCAAACAAAAATTTTCCCTCGTCAAATGCACTGCTGGAACGCTTAATTTGCATGCAATCGAACCGCTCCAGCTGGTTATCTCTGCCACGTCCGTGTGCTGTTGCTCTTGCAATGTGCCGTCCGCTGGTGGGAAGCCCATCGGTCCCACTGACGCCGGGAGCCAGACTGGTGCTGCCGCAGCCAGGAGCTGCGATGGAGACGTGGGGACGCGCGGCCCCCGGGGCTGCCTCGGCACCGCTGGCGGCAGCAGCCTCGCTGCCTCGGCCCTTCCCACCGCCAGCGATTTTTGCTTCTCCAGCATCTTCCTGTGCCAGCGCATCCCGCTGCGCTCGCGTGACAGACCCCAGCAAGGGGAATCAAACGAGCTGCTTGTGAGCTCATGCAATTCAAAAGGCATCTCCACCCTAGGATAAATTTAAAGCACATTCATCATTTTCAAGTGGGAATAAAAATACAGCTCCTGTCTGCAGCATTTTCTGTATCAGTTTAAAAAAAAAAAAGGAAATTCAAAATACCTAATATTTTTAAATACAAGCTGTTTTCCTTAGACACATCTGATGTAACATTAAATCCCAGCCCCTTCAGCGGCTCTGGTTTAACAGATCAGCTCCCTGGTCACGTCTGCCAAGGATTTCAAGGTGATTTGAGCCACGGGCATCAGTTCAGCGGTTCCCCAGGGAGAGTCCCAGTGCAGTGCTGGAGTCGGGGCACAGGGTGTACTGGGGCAGGGGGAGCAGGTCTTCTGCTGCTGGACTGGTTCAGAGGGAGGGGAGGGTGGTTGGGGGGGACTGGGAGGGAGCGGGCACTGGTGGGGTTCATAGCTTCCAGAGGGATTCATTCCACTGGGAGCGGAGCTCATCCCGGAGCGCAGAGCTTGACGTGGCACGCTGGTCCGTTCAAAAACCGCGTGTTTATATTTACAGTGAGATCTTCAGGATGGTAGCACGTCTATAACTTCTTCCCACGTAGATAAAGCATCCCCCTGTCGTTATTAGATAAACTATTTTCGATGAGTTCAGTGGAAAGCCTAGTGCAGTAGCACGGTCCGTACCCCAGCGCCCGCACGGCCGCGAGTGAAGAAATGGCAGACGTCAGCGGTTGCTGAATGCTGTTTGTACTTTTTTAAATGTCTGAGGGCTTTTAAAACTTCAAAGAAACCAAACCATCTCCACTGGAAGCAGCTAATGTAAATGATGGGAGTGTGATCGTGCCAAGAGATAACGCTGAGCAAACTGATAGGTTTTTTTACTTAAATCCTTCTGCAGTCCCGCTTGGGGAACTCCTCCTCTGCGGCTTCATGGGATTTTCTTTTAAAATACACCATGGAGACATCTAGATTTTGTATGGTTGTTTTCGTCTGCAGCATGCCGTGTGATCTCAAAACAAATTGAACTCAACTTCTGTGATCCACAGCTCAAATTTTCCACAGCTTACCCCGTCAGCTTAAATATCTGTGTTGAATGTGAAGTACAGTGTGTGTGTTGCAGTTGGAAGGTGTGTTCAGAGCTGCCATACCAGGTCCAGGTCTGAAATCGTCTCCCATGGATGTAGCTCTATCCATGTCACTTAGCCCTGACTGGAAGGAATTATGTTCTCAAACTCAAAGTTTGCAGCTAAAACGCACAATGTGATGACTAACCTCCCCCTGAGTGGGAATCACCTGCTGGCTTTGCGGCCACCTTCTGAAAGTTTTTAATTAAGAAACCAATTTGATGGTAAAGTGGGAAGATCCAGCAACTGTTTCTGTCAGCAGAAAGTGCTTCCATCACTTTTAAATTTTTTTTTTTATAGATTTATACGTGTCATCTTCCAATTACAGATCTCATAGGCAGAATGCACCATATGACTTGATCTTTCTAAACGCATCTGTGCACCGGCTCTGGGCATAATTGTTACTCTTTTTAGGTGTGTGTTCCCTAGATAGCTTGTGCCAAACGGAAAGAATGGCAAATACCCTCTCCCTCCACCCCCAAATGTTCCTGAAAAGGTTTCAAGGCTGGTTTGGGTTTAGTTGTAATTTTATTATAATCTAACACATAAAAAAATGGGAAAAGTAACAGGATCAATACCCCTGTTTTTAGGTGTTAGTGTTGCACCAGCATATGTGATCTGTTGGGGAGGTATTTCTTGCACTCTTTGTTAACTTTACGTTGCTTGCCACTCCGCTTTTCCTTGTGAAAAGAGAAAATGTTTTGATTGCCGTACAGGAACATCCTATCAGCAATCTGGTTTTATTTATATACTTTGGAAGAGTTGAAATAACTTTGCTTAGATTGATTTAACACTTCTAAGTGCTAAGATTTTTTTTTTTTTGTGCTCAACAGACATATTATATATCTGTATATTGAACAGACATACAGTACTTCGTCACAGGGGTAGCTGCCTTGGAAAGCGTACCGTTCTGCCTGTGGCAGGGCCTTTGATTATGGTGACTTTAAGCAAGAAATTTCATTTCTCCAGCTACACTTTCCCTAGCTGTAAAACTACTTCTTCCTGTAAAATTCTCTGAACTCCTTTGGTGGAAAATGCTATGGTGGAAAATAAGCCAGATGCTTTTGACAACAAACCTGTGGGTAATAAGTAAGCTTGTATTTTTTTCACTTTTTGCAATGAAAAGATTTCTAAGGAAGATTAAACAGCAATTTCCAAACTATAGTTTTACTGTTAGCATTGATGTTTATGTTCTTTCACTGTGTTTCTTGTATATAGTACGCTTCGCACCTTATAGACCTCCCGACATCTCTCTGAAACCGCTGCTCTTTGAGGTGCCCAGCATCACCACCGAGTCCGTCTTCGTTGGCCGGGACTGGGTGTTCCACGAGATAGATGCGCAGCTGCAGAGTTCAAACGCCAGCGTCAACCGAGGTGTAGTGATTGTTGGGAACATTGGGTTTGGAAAAACGGCCATCATCTCCAGACTGGTTGCGCTCAGCTGCCATGGCACACGGATGAGACAGATTGCTTCTGATAGCCCGCATGCCTCTCCGAAACGTAAGTACAACAGTACACAGATCTTAAAAAAACTGGAGACTTTTTCCATCAGCTTTTGTAATGGTTTTGGCTGAAAAGATCCCATTCCTTTCCAGGCTTAAGAAATCAGCTTAGTCTTTGTTGCAAAGCAAAGGAAGCACCTGTCAGCAATATTTATACTGCTCCTGTTCCAAGTCTACCTTTTGGAGAGTCAAAATAGTCTGTCTTTTATTTCTCTGATTTAGAAAAATCACAGATTTTCTCTGATTGGGAAGACTCCAATTTTAATTGCCAGTATTTTGTTATTACAAATACATGCCAGCGCATTCTCTTTCCTGTATGTTTTGTTTATCTCAGTTTATCATGGTATAAATGTTCGGGGTGGGTTGCAAGCCCATGTAGGCTCTGCACGCAGCATTGCTCTACCTCTTGCGGTCCCATCCAATTCACATCACTCTGTGCTGACATGTTCGCAGGTGGGGATGACAACATTTTAAAATCATTCAGCTCTCAGTTAAGTGAGTAAGATAGGACTAAAAATACTGGGTTAGGTACCTAAAGGTATCTTTAAGGATCTAGGTCACTGTATCTCAGTGAAACTGTAGTTAAATCTGTTTACTGGAACGCAGTACTGTTAGCCATGTCGAAATATCTGAAATGTCACCGAATGTTGGCATGTTGAATAGTGTCACTTGTCAGAGCTAAATGAACAATGCATAGTGAAAGGCAGGGCTTGTTTCTGTATTTTAACTGCAGTGCACCAACTGTATGTCTCCCCAGTCTGCTTAGAGGGATTGTGGAGATTAAAGAGACTACTGTACTTAACTGTTTCTGGACTAAAAGCTTGGATATTTCAAATGAGAAGGTGCCCTGCATCTTTCATGCACAAAGGATGAAGATCCTTGGTCACACCTAACATGCTGCTGTTGTTTAGTTCGCACTCTGGTTTGTTCCTGAAGTTGAAAGCTGAATGATTTCTTAGTGTTAGTTACTGGGATGGAGACCTTCAGAATCAATCAACTAATTTGACTTTATTTCCTAAAGAGATCACAAGTCCTAGTCTTACTATAGAAGATAATGATTATTCTGCAAGTTTCTTTGATTTTTTTTTTTTTAACATGCTGAAAAAGTATTATGCTTAGTAAAATCTGTGTTTAATAATAAATGCTAATCAGGTCACCTGACTATACTACAGCAGTTGTGCTATCAGCATAAGTAAACTGGCATAAATAGAGCCTCATACTCTTAATTCTTGTCTCAGAAAAATAATACAGGTGGAGGTGTTGCTGCATTCTCAAAATCAAAAATGTGCATCACTGCTAACACATTCAGGGCTTAATTATGTAGGCAGTAGTCATCCTCCTTTGTTGTTTGCCATTAAATGGGTCATTGTTTGCATTACGATTTCAAGTCAAGCTCAAGGATGCATTGCAGCAATCCATTCAGGAAAATCCTCTGCTAGTACAGACTGCACTTAAGAGGACTGTTGCTTTTAAAATGTTCCTAAAATAAAGAAATCAGTAATTGGACAACATCAGGTACAGCATGTTTTAGCATCATTGAAAAATACTCTGTATGAGTACTGATGAGCAAAAATAAGAGTTGCTTGAAAATGTTTGAAAATGTTACCCACAAAGGCCAGGTGAATGGACAGTTGTAACAATCTGCCAGTAAAGCCAATTTCTGCTTTGCCAGGCAAAAGAAATGGCTAAAACGCAATAGAAAGCAGTTAAACTTGACAGAGATGATTCCGGTATAATTCATTATTTGCTTGCAAGCCTTTTCCAGATCCTGGTGCTACTCCTGCTTCGTTCCCTCTGATTACATTAATGGGCTTCAGATGAATATGTTAGCTGTGGCTCTCCATTTATTTATGTTATAAAATTGGTACATAATTCAGAAAAATTGGCTGTCTCCACTGAAGGACTCAGAACCAAATTAACCAGCAATAGTTCATAATGAGGGAAGATCTATTGGCAGAACCGCAGAGTAGGAGAGCACTGCACTAAAATGTACCAAACTTGAAGATAGAGCATAACTTTGAGAGCACACAATTCACTCAATTATTGTGATTATTTTAAAGTCAATGAAATTACAGTGGAGAAGATGAATAAGGCAAGCTCAATGCTTTATCTTAGCGGTCCTTCCCAAAAGTGCTACTTCCAAAAGAAGTTTCTTGGGGAGCCTCTGGCCTGGCTGGCTGGTGTCACAATCTCTTGCTGCCTGAAATCCTAACCGGAGTATTTGTGGAAAGTATTTTAGCTGCCATGCATGACCTGCTAGAAAACAGCAGCTGCCTAGGCTGCAATAATAATGTCGGTCGTGCTTGTCCTGCAGCAATTCATAACCTCTTTCCTTGGGACAGATGTGGATGCAAACCGAGAGCTGCCCTTAACCCAGCCGCCTTCTGCTCACTCGTCAATCACCAGCGGGAGCTGCCCGGGGACTCCCGAAATGCGCCGGCGCCAGGAAGAGGCCATGCGGAGACTTGCTTCACAGGTACGGAAACATTTGTCTTGGGATTTTTTTTTTGGTCCTTGGGAAAAATGTCAGTTTTAGTGGAACCGGTTGGAAGGTCTCCTGCCTTACATCACTTGGTGCACTGGAAAATGTGTGCGTTCAAATGCTTACTGGGAGAGAGTCTAGAGAAAAACTTCTGGAACAAGTTTTATTAGCCGAGGAAAGTTATTTCTGTAAAATGAAATTCCCATTACATCAAATACACTCCCTTTCTACTCTGAGAGTTTACCTTTCCCAGCCATCATACTTTATCCTTACAAATGTTATGATATGACATAGTTACGGGAATAATTGTTAATTTTTCTTCAACAGTGAAAACAAAATTGCCAAGTGTTTGACCACTGTTTGATTTTGAAAAGAGCAGGTATCATACGGAGGGTAAAGGCACAGATTGTGAGTGTTACTGCTGTGTCTGTGCTTAGGTGTTTTTTGGAAAAGTCTACAAAACAGATCATAGCCTTTTGAGCAATACACAAATTGTTTATGGCAAGAGTGGATTGTATATAACATGATTGCTTACTCTAGGGGAGATTTACAGCTTGAATTTTATTGTATTACTGAGATTTAGCCCTACTTTTGTGGTGGTGGGAAGGTGCCATTATATTGCTTTGAAATCCGAGGAGCTTGCTCCTCCTACACCTTTTGAGAGGATGTGAGCAGTTAATGCTTTCCTGTTGCCTGCTCCCACTTTGGAGAGGAAAATGTCAAGCAAAGTCTTTGTTCTAAATTATTACCAGGACGTGTTTTGCTTGGCTTTTTGTGCCAGATACTGTCTTGTCCTATCTGCTTTTCTGCTGGACCCAGATGGCAAGGCAGAGAGCGTGCGGTATCAGTGTAAATAAATATTAAGACTTGTTATTCTCCTCTTCCACGTGGAGTTCTTGAAAGGAATGCAATGGCCAGGTCTGTTTTTGTTCAGGATACATTAGTCATCGTATTCCTTGCGAATCTTAAGCATTACAGACTACCAGAAAGCCAGTAAAGTGTGTACTATCTCTGCTTAAAATACCTCATCTATCTTGACTTTCTTCCCCTGGGTGCTTAAGTAATCCTACTGGATACGTAACTGATAAATGGATACAGTTTTAGCTTCAGTTTCCTCCTGTTAGCTTCAGTTTCCTCCTGAAAAAGGTAAGGGATATGACTTTTTCAAACAGCGTGTCGCATCCACTGCATAGATCATGCACAGGAGCTTTTTTGCATCTCTGCTCACTGGAGAAAAGAGCAAGAAACAATCTTTATAGCCAAAAATAAGGTAAAAATAGGTTGTTACACCTTGGCTGCAGACTCCTTTAGGACAGGGTTTTAAAGCTCTGCTCATCCCCTCGCCAAAGTTTTTTTGCAAAACAAATCCTGTGTTTTGCTGTCAGAACATAACAAATGAGTTAGGAAGATGTACTACCTCTTGTGCTAGCAGCAGGATTACAGACTTTTAGTATGATTATTAATCTCCCAGTAAATCTCAACTACTGTAAATGTAGGCAGATTCCAGAAATAACCATCACCAGCTTCCAAACATTAGGCCTTCATGAAAAGATCAATGCCAAGGCTGATGAGTTGACCTTAGAGTACTTGGAATCACTGCTTCTACCCGAATAGCTGACACAGCATGCAGAACTTCTGAAAAGCTTCATAGTGTTTAGCAAACAGTTCCTGGGATGAGTCAGAGCAGCAGCGGCACGGCTTGATTCAGCATTCGGAGACCTTGGGTCTATTCCCAGCTTTGCCGTTAGCCTTGTTGGGATCCTTGGAGACCAGCATCTCATCTGCCTGCCTCCATTTCCCTGCCTATTAAAAGAAAAGTGATCCACGCAGCTAATGGTCCTTTGATATCTGATGCTGGAAGGAATACGTAACTAGGTGTTACTTGGTTTTCTCGATTCAGAAGAGCAGTTGTCTTCCAGGTAGTGCTGCAGTGTGTGGCTGGATGAAGGCATGCGTTGAAATAAAGCACAAGCTTATATCCTGATTCAGAGCTTCATTTCCTACCACAGAGGGAAATTTTTCTGAAAGTATAGGAGGTTTTTTGGTTGGTTTTTTTTTTTTTAGCTCCATATTCCTGCTGATGATTCTCTATCATAAACAACAATTCTGTTTTTATTGCATCAGAGCCTTTTCCAGCACTGCTGCGCAGCATGCTACAAACAGTAAGTTTGATGGATTATCAAGCCTCAGGAAGGGAAATAAAGGCAAATAAAATGGTTTAGGATGTTTGTCAAATTGATAGCTGGAAGTCGTGTGCCTAGTGCACTCTTAGTAACCTCCTGAGTAGTACAACTCGGCTTCACCACTGATGAATACTTGCTGTCAACAGCAGATAAATTGATTTGCTTAGAAAGACCCATGCCGTATGATGTCCTTCTAGATAAAACAAACACTGACTATTCCACCCCAGCTGTGGTTTTTGAAGTCTCTGAGTGACACTGGGAGAAAAAGGATTACTGACCTGGCAACAGAATTGAAAATCCATTAAAATAACAGTGTTGAGCTCTTTGTTCTGTGTGCGATCGCCTCATTCAGAAACTCAATCACACACATCTAACTTGCCTTTGAGAGATTGTGAGAATTTGTTGTTCATAAGAGGCTTTGAAGATGATGAACTCCTAAACAGAGCAAATACGCTGAATGTCTTAGTAGACAATAGTAAAAATAGTTGTTTAAAATAATTTAGCTGCCTATCTGAATGTCTGATGCCACATTCTCCAACAGTCTTTCTTGGGGACAGTTTAGGAAAACCCTTCATATAGATAAGCTAAAGGCTCTCCAAAGTCTAATCTAAAAAAGAAAAGGAGGAAAAAAAAAAGCAGAATGTCCTTTGGTGCAGGAGAAAGGGAGAGAAGAGCAGCATATTCCTGTATCTGTAGTTGTGGAATAAAAAAAGAATTGCTGATGGCCTACTTAAAACAGTTTTTGTTCAGCTGGCTGAAGAAAAAAGAGCCTGAGGAAGTGAAGGGAAGACTGACCCATCCGTAGGTTAGTCTGGTTGGAGAAGTATTTCTTGGACATGTGTGTTCTGTAGTTGCATTAAGACTAGAGTCAGAACTGAAGTAGGGAAGAAAGTGTTGACAGTGATGGACAGCCACAATTGTCAGGAGTATTTTAGGAGATACACAAAATCTGTGTAAGGAGCTAGATAAAGCTATGTGCAGATGTTCCACCTCTGCTTGCACTGAGCAGAGCAGGATGGTCTCAGGTTGTGCTGTGGTCATTGTGCTAGAGAAATGCAGATCATTATGAAAGCGATTAATAATATACTAACAGGCTTAAGTAATGGTTGGCGCAGGCTCCAGAATGCTAGTGGGAAGCACGCAGTCCCTCTCACCCACTCCGTTCCTTCTGAAAATGTCACTTATCCCAAAACTCAGAAGTTGTGTGTTTATGATGACAGAAATGAAAGGTGAACAGTTGCTTTTCCTCCTCTGGATTATTCAGGGTTGTACTTTTCTGCTTGTTTTTCACGCACTAAGTTCTTGGGGGCAAGGGTTGCTTTTAGCTCTTGTTGCCAGAGATGAACAAATCATTAATTTTAAAAATAAGTAACCAAAGGCTGCTTAGCAGGAGCTCCACTCAGTCTTGCCATGCTGGAAAAGAGCATTATTTTGTTGTATTCTTAGGGAGCAGTTTGAAGTCATCCATGATTTCTAGTTCAGTGTTCATCAGCAAACTAATGGAGAAGAAAAATGCTTAGAAATGAGGCAGTTCAGAAAACCAGTATCAGGTGTGATTTTTGTCCTCAAAAGCTGTGCCAGGAAAACTGTATCCAACTGGTGTAGGAGTTATCTGAAGTTATCCTCACTGGTGGGTCCTAGGAGGAGAAAAACATCAAAAACAGAGGGCAAAATTCCCTTCCTCCCAAACCCTGGTGGGCAGCTGTTGAGGTTTCTCATGTCTCAGTCCATCTCTTCGGTCAGAAATGGAGTCTTTTGCCATACGAGCACCGATCGTGGCAGGAAGGGTTGGATACTTTTCAGGGTTTGCAGTAGTTTCTCCTGAAAGAATGAGAGAAAACAAGGAGCTTAAAATGGACATTGCTCTGTTCGTTTTGTCATTTCTCTTCCCAACAGCTCATCTTACTCAGATTTTGGAAGTGGAAGCAGAGTGATTCTGCCTTGAGAGATTAGGGGAGAAAATACTGGAAGTATAATAATGCCCTTGTATAATTTACCTGGAGCATCACCCCAGTCTGCTCTGGCTGGCCTGTTCCAGCTCCTAGTGATCATTTTGGATATGTCAAGGGAGAATATTTTTAAAAGGGAAAGTTCAAAGTCTTGCTGTCACACCAGGGCTGTGTTCAAGGTTGTGGTTGGCATTGTGTAGACAGGGATAAAGAAGCGTGCCAGGAAACTTGAGGCATCAAGAGGTAAATGCCTCGCCTTCCATTTCCTTGCAAGGAAAATATTAAGTATAAGGCAATGTTAATAGCTTCTTAGCAGAGATTTCTGTGAATCAATTTCCTAATTTTAAAGATAGCATTAATCCTTGCTGGGAACTGAGCTGGCACAATCCCCTTTTTTCCCTTTCACTCGTGGGCTTCTCCTGCTTCCAAGGAGGAGCTGAGGCAGTGGCTCCTGCTGGACTTCCCACTGGTCGTGGTGAGGAGCGTGGGGATGTGTGTCAGACCCCAGCTCTCAGCAGCAGACTTTGGAGACATCCTTGGTGGGGAGGTTTCTCTGCAACTTTTCCTCCATCCCATCTTGGTAGGGGTTTGCACCATAGCATGGAGTAGGGAGACTTGCAGGGAAGGAGGACAAGAGCAGTTGTCTTGCCAGATCTGGCAAACTCTCAGAAGTCATGAATAAAACTACTCGCATTGCAACACCATTCTTGACACTTGCAAATAAAACATAAGCCTTTCTGGCAAAACTGCTTGGTTAGTCTTTTGTTTTAATATATATGCATGTATTATGGAAATAAGTTTGCAGGATTGCTGAATTTATTTCAAGTCTTCCCTCCGACAATGAGCAGGCTGCCAGTTTTTTTGCAATGCCAACAAGTCAAGCTAGACTTGGCTCCTTCGCTGCAATAGATGCCTACCAGCTTTCCTGGTGAGCTAGGCATGTATAGCTGAATACGTAGCTTCATGTAACTGTAAACCCATCTACTGCGGTTTAGTGCTTATAAACATATTGCCTGATATCACGGAACGACTCTAAGGTGAAACTGGAAAAAAAAAGTTGTGAATATAAACAGTAAGGTTTTTAAACCTAAGATCCATAAAAAGGCGGCACTGCACACCTCTCCCATGTTGCGCCTTGCTTTTCCTGCCTTTTTACTGTTTAATCTTTTATCCGCTAAAATACTTCTCGACTTTACTTCCTCTGGCCAGGGTAGGTCAGTGACCATCGCTACGTCACCACGTGGCTGTCCTTGCAGTGCTGCCTTTCTGTCTCCAAATGATGCTAGGCAATGTATAACTGGGGCTGATGCAGCTCAGCTGGAGCATGACCTTAGAATCAGAGAATCATTTAGGTTGGAAAAGACCCTTAAGATCATTGAGTCCAACTGTAAACCTAACGCTGCCAAGTCCACCACTAAACCGTGTACCTCAGTGCCAGGTTTACACGTCTTTCAAATAGCTTCAGGGATGGTGACTCAACCTGGCTTGTCTGGAGCTGGTCCTTCACCTCAGAGAAATGAAGTGAGAAGCTTTCCCGCCAGCCCTCGCCTGTGTCGAAAAATACTGACCCACAAATACGTGTCCTAGGTGACCTTTGCCTTTCAGCAAGGGGCACCGGCGCCGTTCAGAGGTACGACAGCCCAAGGTGAGATCAGTTCAGCTCAAAGGAAGAAGCCTGAACTGTGTCCCCTCTGGTTAGGGTCACCTTCCCCCTTTTTCCCTGAAGGTTTTATCCCTTACTCACAGAGGATTTTTAATGGATCGGCTACGCAGTTTTAAATAACCCATTGAACAGCTATATTCTTTGGGTTTCTGGATGCTGTGTGGTTGCTTGTGGTAGCAGCACTTAAACAAATGGACCTGAAAGCCAGCTCTGCTGCGCTAATGGGTCGTACCCTATGTCGAGCAGCTGTACGTCCATTGCATTAGCGCACTCGGCTGATGCTGAGCACGGCTGGTGGCTTCAGAGGCTCTTCTCCCCATCCTCCAAGCCATAAGCCAAAGTGTCATTATCGTTGCTGCAGGCGTATAGAAAGAAAGGGAGTACTCCTACCTTACAGAGAGGTGGAGGGATTCATTACTTCTGAGCCTTGATGCCCTGCGACACTAATGAGTTTCAGAGGGCATTTGCTGGCATTCTCGGCTATGTAAAAGTAATGAATGTTCCCAACAAACTGGGTCACCACATACATGCACAGTCATGTGCAATGGATAAAATACAGCAGTGCTGATTTCCATTTGCATTATTACAGCCAACGTTACGCTTGGCAAATGGCATTTTGGCAGGTAAAAGCATTAAACTGAATTTATTTGAAGCTATTTTGTATGGGTCAAAAAAAGATAAATCTTATTAGGTGCAGAAATGCGGTTAAAATACAGTGTTGAAGCCCTTTAAAAGCACTGGAGGAACTGGGGCGTTGCTGTGAGCTCAGGTGTCTGGGAGGTTGGTCCTTTTAGGGGGGCTTGGCAGAATGGCCTCCTTGCATGACATGCTTACAAAAGGAAGCAGAGACAAATCACACCAGAGGCGTGATGCCAAAGGAATGCTGCTTAAATGGAGGGATATTCTTTTTTGCAAATAGTGCCAGAGAACTGCTTAAAATTGGCCTGTCCTATTAAGTAAAAATAACTTATTTCCCTTGAGCCATCTTCAGCCCCTCTTTCCCCTTTGATGTTCACACTGTCCTTCCAGCCTTTCTCATATTACTGTTATCTCTCGCCTCTCCTGACATGTCATTTTCTCCCCTTTCTCTCTTTTCTTTCCCCCCTTCACAGTTCAGTCTCTTCTTTCCCTCTGTACTTTATAGGTGATACACAATCTCTTTTGTGCCTCCTCTTTTTCCGCTCTCTGTGCCCTCTCCAGCCTCTCCTTCTGCATTCATGCAGCTCTTCCCCTCCTCTTCCACTGGCGTTTCCCATTATCCTTGGAATAGCTGCTTTGCTTTTAATACACGAGTGTCTTCCTCCTTCTTCCAGCACCTGTTTTCCTAGGTCCTGACCTATATGAGGAAATCTCCCTTTTTTTTCTGATTTCATGGAATTCTTCCACATCTGCTCCGCTGAGCCCAAGCCAGGTGAAATCAGTAGCTTGGCCTTGGCGATCTGGAGCGCAGTTTGCATGGCCGTGATTCAGAAAAGCATTTTGGTGTGGGGAGGAGAGCTGCAGGAAAGATGTACGGTGTCTGCATGTCAGGATGGGGTGAAGGAGTGAACCCGAACAGAAGGACAGCAGAAAGGGTGGCAGGAAGGTGAAGGTTACGTCAGGCTGGATGAAGGGAGGAATGGGAAGTGGTTGGGGCAGAAAGGAGAGAGTAGGGTGGCTGGTATTTGGAAAGGTTGGGAGAAGAGACTCCTGAAGACCTACTGGATTTAACACCTAAAGAGAGTATGAATAATATCTTTCAGAATTCTGCTGTAGCAGTTAGGAAGATGATGTTTGTGTCATTTCTGAGTAAATGAGAGTTTTGGTGCTCCCCGACCCCACTTCAGGAGAGAATGGGGTTGTGCTGAACATTGGCCGTGGTTTGTTAGAGGCAGTGCTCCGCCTTCGCTGTGTCTGGTGTTTCTCAAGCCTTATAACACATCATTAATGTTTAAAATTGGCTAGCGAAAAGCTCACGATAAATGTACTTCTTTGGTGTGTAGCCAGCTAGACTCTCCAAATCATTTTAGGAGAGGAGATAATCATTGGAAGTAAAATATGCATCTTACAAGTGTGAATTACTTTGAAGCTCCCTTTCAAGCAAGAAAGGAAATTATACAAGTTTGTAACTTTTGGCATTTGATATTTAATGTAAACAACATAATGCCTTGGTTTCTCAGCGTGGAGTCACTCGTCTTGTCGAAACTGCATTCTCAGCCCTTACAAAAATGACATAAACAGATATTTTTGAACAGTTCTCTTGATCTAGGTGTTGCTTTTCTCATCCTTCGTTGTAATCCACTTCTCTTGCATTAGGGTTGCTTATAATGCCCATAGGCATTGTATACTGAATGTTTGAAATCCAGTGATTTAAATTTAATCAAACTTTAGAGCAAGGAATTTTTCCGCTTCCAACTTTGTAAACTTCATTTAACAAACCTGATAGCTGAAATAAAAGTTTAAAAGTTTTGGAAGTCCACTTTAGTGTTTATAGTGTTTAGTGCTATGTGATGACAAAGTTCAAATTGAAATGATTAGAAAAATTATGCCTTAAATTGTATCAGACAAAAATAAATGTTTACCTGTCACAACATCCAGTCATGCCCATACCTTTGGAAGAGTGATTTCATTTATTGTAAAACAGTTTCGGGGATTTTGTTTATGATGAGGGATGGTTGGAACTTTTTCAAGAAGGTTTTTAAAGCAAAGTATTTCCATTTATGGAAAATGAAGCTTTTATTGAGAGCACACCTTTCTCAATGAAAAGTTCATTTCCAGGCTGTACAAGTTGGTGGGTTGGTTTGTTTTTGTTTTTTTTTTCCTTGGATGTATTTCTTAGCTTGTCCAGTCAAGTAAAAGGAGGAGAGACTAACAACACCCCAGAATTACAACTAGCTTATGGAGTGGTCATTTCAGGTGCAGAACAAGGTCTGGACAGGGTCTCCCGTGTCTTAGAAGAGAATCCTAAGCAGTGGAGATGGTAATCTATCCCTCTTGCTGGATCCTTGAGCAGTTAATAAAGTATATAAAGTGAAATAATTGGAAAGAGACCTTCCCCAGAGCATTAATGGCTGGGTGTTAAAGGCATTCACCTAATTCAGGGGAGAAAGAACAGGGTTTGAACGTGTTTGGGGATGAGCCCCATCAACACCAACCCATTGCTTGTCCTGAAGTTTCTTTCATTCACTTTTCACATTAACCCTGGTCTCATTCCCAAGGGTGGAACAGGGAAATGCTTTGAAACCTTGAAAAGTTTTATAGGATGTGAAAACTGTTTCCCACCCAACTCTGGTTCTGTAAGTGAGGAGCCTGATTTCTAGCACCAGGCTCAGCTTGCAGCACTGGCTTTTGGCAGTCTCTCTTTGATTTGAAGATAGAGAAAATGTCACGGAGAATAAATAACATCAAGATGAAATTTTGGCACAGTTGCGTTTCTGAGAACATCATAATGCCTTTCCTTTAGTTGCCTTTCCAAAATATTCATTGCTTACTGGTTTAGCTTCAGATACACCTATTAAACATTGCATTTATCCTACTGTTTAAGGCTTAATCAATATACCAGTAAATCCAGCACAAGGATCGAGAGTGTATGTGAAGGGGCTTAAATTAATTGAGTTGTAACTGTATGTAAGTCCACATATCTAGCAGTGACCACTCTCTTCATGGGTACTAGGTGTGTCCCCTTTTCCACGACGTGGTTTTTCAGATTCCTGGACGAAGTTAATTGGCCACTCATAAAAAGGAGACTTTATTTTTGTGTCTACACACCTATTGTGTAGGAAATAAGAGCTCTGCATACAGCGATTTGGTTTCTGTTACTGGGAACCTGATATCAAGGGACGGCTGCTTAAGAACTTTGTACTGTGGAATCCACAAGTTATAATCCCCAAATAAATAGGATTGTTAAAAAGAAATCACTACCTTTATTATTGCTTTACCCAGTGCTGTTCTCTAAGGGAATACATTATATTTTAACTGGCTGGTAGGAAAACTTCTGTTAGGAATTTGGAGGTATCCATTAAAGCTTAAGCACATGTATTAGGTCTTGATGCTTGAAATAACAACCTGGCTTTATCATCGCTGTATGCATCACACCTCGTTTTGACTGTGAAAGGAAATGATTGCATTATACCCCATTGGTAATTTCATAGACTACTATTTAAAATTAAAAGCCAGTGCTGAGCCAGCAATGTGCGAGGACCCCACAGCCTCATGTTTTTATTTCTCGGTACCATCCTTGGCAGTGGCAGAGCTCAGAGCCTGGATGCACCACCCCGTCTGCCTTGGAGCCTGCTGCGAACCGAGCGCTGGTTATTGCAGGTGGAAAGCCAGAAAGCCTTAATCACGGCCAACAGCCGCAGGCCACGTTTCATCCGAGCTCACACAGCCTCCAGAGAGGCCACAGAAATCTCGTGTGCGCAGTGTCCTCGGTTATATTGTCCTTCCCATGTTCAGAAATGTGCTTTATTTTGCGATGTTTGTATTCTGTGCTACAGTGCTCCAGGGCAATGGTGGTTTTGGTGCGAAACTGATCCCACCTGCCTTGCTGCGGTATTTTTGGATATGAACAGTGACATTTGAAAAGAAAACCCAGTGAATGGGAGCTGGAGAAAAGCTTTTTGACCTGGCAGAGGCTCACGCCAAATGGCCAGGCGGTGCCACGAGAACGCTGGTGCCAGTAAGGGAGCAGGAGGAGCTGGGCACTGGAGCGGTACTGGAGCAGCCTGCTGAGTGTTTTACAAGCAGAGAGAGATTTTTGTGGACCTTTTTTATATTGCAAAAGAAAACAGGAAAGTTGGCAGATTGGACTGAGAAGATATCACTGGTTTTCTGCTTATTTTAATAAGTGGTCAGAATTTAGTGAGTTCTGGCAGAATTTGAAGAGCTGGGAAGATCAGGTGACCTGGGAAAAGATGAAGTTTTTTGGGGTTTTTTGTTTGTTTTTTTTTTTTTTAATCAAATTGATTTTCTGAACGAAGGGTGGGATCACAGTGAATGAGTAATGTATAGTAACTCTGACATTCCCCCCCTGTTCACGGGAATCCATCGTTTGCAGATGCTACCTTGCTGTAAGGTACTCAGCCTGTGCTCTCTGCCTGCTTCTACAGAGCCTGACATTTGAAAATAGCAAATAAAAAATAAGTTCAAGAAAACAATCACAAGTTATTACTGACACCAAGTCCTTAAACAGAGCTTGGAGCACAATCCTATCACTCCCTGCTCAGCGCAGCACTTCAGATATGTCAGTTACTGTCACTGTCCGACTCTGTGAGCAGCTACAGCTTAATTTCATTTATTCCTCAAGTGGCAGGTCCAGTCATTTTTCAGGATCAGTGCCTGTTTTTACCAACTGATTTGTCTGGATTCTTGTCACAGGTAGTTAACACTCGGTACTCTTAAAGACTTCACCTGCCAGAATACATCAAACTCACCAAACGAAAAATGCTGCTTTTAACAACTCGCCCGACTCGCGTCTGACGAAGATGCGGTTTTTGTTCCTTTTCTCTTTGCTAGGTTGTCGCTTATCACTACTGCCAAGCTGATAATGCCTACACCTGCCTGGTGCCAGAGTTTGTGCACAACGTGGCCGCCCTGCTCTGCCGCTCGCCGCAGTTCGTTGCCTACAGGGAGCAGCTCCTGCGAGAGCCCCACCTGCAAAGCATGCTCAGCCTGAGGTCCTGCGTGCAAGACCCCATGGCCTCCTTCCGAAGGGGAGTCCTGGAGCCCTTGGAAAATCTGCACAAAGGTATTGTAACGGCAGTCCCTATGCTCTCCCTGAGCAACCACACCCCTTTTTTTTATTATTATTTTAAACATGCTGCTTCGCTGCATCTGGGTGTTTAAACAAAGCTTCGCATGTCAAGAGCTGCAGGGAAGAGGTGAGATCTGGAGAAGCCGAGAATATGACATTGTGCTTGTCTGGAAGTGAGGGGTTAACCACCCCTCTCCTCCTGGTGTGCGTTTCAGGGCCATCCATGAAATGCTAATGACAGCGTGCGCTTGGCTTTCTCTTTTCTTGCTTTCTTTCACATCCCAAATCTGGCCTCACGGTTCTGAAGGTGAAAACAAGCAACAATTTTCATGGACAGCTCTGCTTATGGCAATGTATTCTGATTTAACCGTTTAGGGGGTGAATGTTTTTCCCTTTCCCTGCCATTATTTAGTGGACTTCTGAGAATTTGAAGCTTTGACCAAAAGACCCGATACCATAAAAAACTATAGGTACTCTGTGTAAAGCTTCAAGGGGAACTGGTAACAAGCCTTACCCTGATTATGGTTTTCACAGCTTTTTCTAATGCAGCATTGGTTTTGTCTCCTTTTCTTTCTTTCCTCTGCTAGATATAACCAATTCGTTGTGACAGTCGCTAGATTGAAGATCTTTGCTCGTTGCCATGAAAACTGTGAGAGCGTTGCAGAGTTCAGGACTCTCTTGTCCTGCAAAACGGTGTTTATTAAAATGGTGTGCTGCAAAAATAATTCAGATAATTTTCTGTTGCCACCCTACATCAGACAGTGCAGGAGCCAACGTGAAATAGATGCAGGTTCTACCAGATTCAAAGCCCTGTTGTTCAAATCAGCAATTCAAAACACAGTGTCCAAACCCTGAGCAGCAGCATCTGGGTCCAACATGCGTGGTTCCACCAGGCACAAAGCACACGTAGAGCCAGCACAGCTCGACAGCAGTTGATTTTCCTGGCATGGACAAATGTCACTGTAGGAGTAGCATGGCTAGTCTTTCTTACCAACACTCCTGGCAAAAAAAAAAAAAAAAAGATACATTTAGGAACCGCTGCTCTAAAGGAAAATAATATGTGGTTATTACAGTAACTCCTTGGGAGGTATTCCAGCTCTTGAATTCAGAGCATTTCGGAGGATGCTTATTTTTCTTGCCAAGCAGGTTGACCCCCATCTGGTCCTAAATTCTGGGGGGTGGAAAAATTTAAAGAAAAGATTTTTTTTTTTCTTCTTGGGCTCTGGACTTAACAGAGCTCCAGTGGAACCAATGATTAGGACTCCCGTCTTTCAACCTTGCTGATCAAGAGTGCTGGCAAGCTAGTTTGCACCAAGTGTTTTGTAACAAAATGAACAGTGTCTGGAAATTGGTTTTAAAATATATAACATTTAAGACTCTGTAAATATATCAGCAGGTCTTTTACAAGGTGCTGTTAAAGCGCTAATGCTACTGGGACAAAATTATTGCACAGCCGTTAATGGTGAATGTCACTGAGAAAGTTAGATTCATGTTTCTCAAATATATTTTTTTTACTCTGAAGGAATCTAAATAATATATAGGAGAACAACGTTCTTATTCTTCCCCTACTCCCTGCTTTCTCCTCTCTCCCTCAGGCTTTATGAGAAACATGAGATGTGGGTATAAAACTCAGGCACTATATTCACTCCAAGATTTCAGAGAGTCATAAAGTATATTTTCTAGTGTACCAAATAATCTTACCGAGAAGCTAACTGAAAAAGGATCGATGGTAATTTTAATGCAAAATATGTGGTTTTCATATGTATATTAACAGTGTGTTAGGAAATAAATGCAACTTGGTAATGTAAGGCAAGAACAAGATGGGATTTTGATGCTCAGCAGTACTGAATGCAACGTGTTGACACGTTTCTGTTCTCCCTGCAACACCACAGAGACGGCTCGTGTCATTGATGAACATCTTGTGCTGGGTTTTTACAGATTTCCTGATACAATTTAAAGTCAAAGAGAAAAGCTCACCTGCTATTGGGAATACTGAGCTTTTTGATAGCAGGATTTATCCATAGTACTTTACAAAGGAGAGCAAACTTTATACAGATCAGAATCTGTAGTACGTGTTACAAGCATATGCCAACAATAGACTCAGATGTCCCATTTCCCACCCGTTTTTGAGTTTATTAGGCAAGATTACCTTTGAGAAGATACCACTTGAACTTAAGATGCAAATCCAAAAGAATCTATATTATTACTTATAAAGCTATACTCAGCTTTCAGCATCTGACATAGAAACACTGACTTCATTGTCTACATCAGTTTAGTTACTGTATTCACCAGCAGCGGAAAAACCCAGTTTTGTGATTTGCTTTTTTTAGGATCTTTTTTATTCCCCCCGACTTGTTTATAAAAGAGGCTTTGGCTACAGACTTGTGATCAAACTCCTTTACATTACTGGAAGTTCAGAGTCGTTTTGAACAGTCTCTGCTGAACAGAGGATGTAACCTCCAGAATGTTGAATGACCTTCCCCACACATGCAGACTGATGGTTTACTCTCGTCAGATAATTTTTCTTGCTTGTCAGTCAGACTTGCTTTTGTTTCAAAACGCTTGCCTAGACCTTAGTTGATCAAGAAGCCAGTGCCCAAAGTGCAGACGCCAGAATTGGAAGGATCTAGAGGTGTTGGGGAAGTGAATTTTTTGGTGAACCTTCATTTAGCAGTTTCAAAAATTAAGACAGGCTGACATCAGGGTGAGAGTTTAATGTCAAAACTGTAAAGAACCACTAATAATGTGTTTATTAAAACTTAGCAGAAAGATACTGATTCACATCAAGTAACATTGGACTTTGTGGAAGAGGTAGTTTTTAAAAAGATGATTAGCTATTTTACCTGTGGGATATCACAGTTCTGTGTGTCTTAACTAAAATATGTATTTTAGAAGAATTGAGATTGCGTATGTGCGAGTCTATCTCTGTGTATATGTGCAATTAATATATCGTAAGAAAGGTGCTGCTACTGTGTCTTTTTTGTTCTTTAGCAATATCTGATGATGCTTTAAAACACTGTAGTGACTTTGCACTACATTATAGTCACGTGTCTAGCCTTTCAAATAAATACTTTTTCTCTTTCTCTTAGAGAGGAAGATCCCTGATGAAGATTTCATTATATTAATTGATGGTTTAAATGAGGCTGAATTTCACAAGCCAGATTATGGAGACACCATAGTATCATTCCTGAGCAAAATGATTGGAAAATTCCCTTCCTGGCTGAAGCTGGTAGTGACAGTCAGGACAAGTCTACAGGTATGTTGAGACCAAGAATTGTGATAAACTGTGTCATTGTCACAATGGTCTTTGATAAAGAAGATCTTAGTGGATATCTGGATTTGCTTAAGACCCTTTATTTCAGGTTATCCTTTTGGCTTTTTTGTACTTGGATTTACATTCATGTCCCCAAACTCACTCTACAGCTTTGAATGGATCTAATCCAGCATCGCTTATTCATGTCAATAAATGTTCATCAGCAAATAGTTTAGTTCATTTGAGTGAGACAGCTCACATGCCAACGGGCTACTTACTCACCAAGCATATCAGGAGGGTAGGGCCTGACGTCTGTCAGCCTGTGCTGCTCAAGAGCATCCTCTCCTCCGTGTGGAAGGGAAAGGAATTTGTATCTCCGCACCCCTTCTGCGTGACCCAGAGAGCGAGGCTGTGCTTGTTTCAGTCTGGAGGAGTCAATGTCAGGCCAAGACATTATTCAGCTCAGAGACAACTATCTTGAGTGCCGAATCTCTAAGCTGAATGTTGTTTGGGTTATTCTCAAGTATTTTTATTTTAGTTTGCAGCTGGGCAGGTTTTTACCTTCAGCCTGTCCTTAGCCACTCATCGTCACTCTCTTGGCAGGAGGATTAAGCTGAACTTAGTTTGTTGGCTCAACTGCTCATCCGAATGAGCAAGCTGGGAAGCAAACACAATGACCCAGTTAGGGCAGATCTGCTCTTTCAACTGTTTCACAGTAGAGCTGGTTGATTTGCAGCATCACTTGTGGGAACATTCACACTGAGCGTCGGAGCCAGGAGCCCAGAGGAGACAGATGTCAGGGGGACGGGACACGCGTTTGGAAGCCAGCTCCGAGCCGCTCTTCGCCTGGCCCAGCTGCTCCAGGCAGAAAGGCGTGTCTGCAGCTCTGCATTTCTCATTTTTTCATTATTAGCCATTTTTTCATTAGCACGGAGCTGTGGAGTTCGTTTTTACCGAGCTCCATTAGGCAGTTTTACTGAGATTGGCTAATATTTACTGAGATCCACAGGTTGATTTACTGTGGTCCTCCTGGCAGGGAGCTGAGTGCTGGTTCCAGCTCCATCAAGGCAGCCAGCTGCTGCACACTGCTTTTGTAGCTGGGAACGGCAGCTGCTCCCCAAGACACCAGGAGAGCACAGGCTATCTGCTGGTTTGTGCTGGAGTTCTTTTTTTGCTCAGTAATGGAGTAGATTAGACATCATTTGGAAGAAATCTTTTTGTAATTGTAGGTAAATTGCATCCCTATGACTTGAATTCCTCATGTAATTAGGGCTTTTGCAGCCTTACGGTCTTCACTGCAAGCTTTAGTTTTGCACTGTGCTCGCCCTCTTTATTTTATTGGAGAGTTGATGGCTTCTCCTGAATCTGCCTTGTCCAGCTCCATTGCGTCATTCCTCCTCTCTTCGCAGTGACTTGAGAGCCCATGACGCAAGAATTCCTTCGGAAGGGCCTTTCATGATCTTTCATTTATGTTGCATAAGCATCATCAGTGAGTTCAGCAGATGAGAGAATCTCTGGCCACAGTATCCTGCAGCAAATAGACGTATTTACGCTGGAAAATACTTGCTATTATCTGTCCTGACGTTTCCATGCATTTCCCTGTCGATAGCAGCTGTGTTATACAGGAGGACGCTCCTGCGGAGATACTTAGGCTCGGCTTCAGCAAAATTTCTTCTGGCCTCAGATCTGTCATCTGGTTGTCTGTTCCCTCAGACATGGTAGCAGAAGGGATGGCATGTTGATACGTGGTTGGGATGGGGTAGGAATAACAAGGGCACTGCTCTTTGTGAGTTTTCTAGTCCTTTCCATGGATGCGGTATTAGGAACAGTGTCCTTCATTTCTATTTCAGTCATGTTTCACATGCAACCTACTTGATTATAGATGAGGTTCTGGGGTCCTGAGGGCACAAACTGCCATCTTGTGTGTTTGCCCTGATGGAAGAGGTCTTAAAGGAGTCTCAAAGGTGCTATTGTAACATGAATTGAGTTTACTTAATGAATAATAAACACTGCCAGCATGAGTACCTTTTTTTTTTTTTTCCTTCTCCTTTCTTTGTAGGAAATAATTAAGCTGTTGCCCTTCCACAGAATATTTTTGGATAGACTGGAAGAGAATGAAGCCATAGACCAGGACCTGCAGGCATATATCCTTCATCGGATACACAGCAGCTCGGAGATCCAGAACAACATCTCACTTAACGGCAAAATGGACAACACTACGTTTGGGAAACTCAGTTCTCACCTCAAGACCTTGAGCCAAGGGTCCTATCTGTACCTAAAACTCACTTTTGATCTCATAGAGAAAGGATACCTAGTACTAAAAAGCTCCAGCTACAAAGTAGTCCCAGTGTCTCTGTCAGAAGTTTACCTGTTGCAGTGCAATATGAAGTTCCCAACGCAGTCTTCCTTTGATCGGGTTATGCCTCTCTTGAATGTGGCAGTGGCATCTCTGCACCCATTAACAGATGAACATATTTTTCAGGCCATTAATGCAGGTAACATTGAGGGCACTTTGGAGTGGGATGACTTTCAGCAGAGGATGGAGAACCTTTCTATGTTTCTTATCAAACGTAGAGATATGACGCGAATGTTTGTTCATCCCTCTTTCCGAGAATGGCTTATTTGGAGAGAAGAAGGTGAAAAGACCAAGTTTCTTTGTGATCCTAGGTAAGCAAATGCTCTGAGAAATCAGAGTTTACAAATGCGTTCACCTCGTACTATTAATCTGAATCACTTCATTTTACAAGGTTGCACATGGATGCTATTACCTGACTTTGGTCTGTCTACGTTGTAGATCTCTACATCTGTACTAGTCACCTTAGGCCTTTATGTTGTTCATGGAAAGAAATAATCCCCCCCTGGGTACACAACGGACCTGGAAAACCTAGTAATGATCTTCAGAATGAGATCAGCTGTTCCTCAGAAGGCCCCGAGTTGACTAGCTCCCGTACAGGCATCACCAGGGGTGTCTGCATTTTGGCAGATTACTCCTGCCAACTCAGTCTGGAGAAGGGGAATCATCCTTCCTTTCTCCAAAGGTATCGAAACCATGTGAAATAGAGGATAAGGAGATGAAAGATGAAGAGTGTGGATGCATCTTTTGCAGTTGGCTTCTCTTTGACGTTGTTCCTCATAGTCCTACTAAATGTCTTTTTGAAAGCAAAACTCAGGCTCTAGCAATTTTGGACTGTAAATGCATACATAATCTCTGTCCTGATAGCAGCTGAGTTCCTGGCTTAGCTCACAGGGAACAGAATTTAATCATGGTTAGATTTATACTCTCTAAACCCAATGATCACTATTAACAACGTTATCTTTGGTTCTACCGAAGAGTGGAAACAGACGCTCTGACTATAATTCTAGTAGTTTATCCCCATAAGCTTTGCTCCATTTGGCCTGCCCATTTCTTGAAATATGATTATAAAAACCGGGGAAACACTCGGATTCAAGGCCATGTCAGTGCATCTCTCAGACCCTGTGGTCAGTCTGAAGAAAATATGATGCTATCTGCTGGAACCAAATAGCCACCCAGCTGATTAAAGCAGCTGTAGCTGTTAGCAGTGTCAGAGTAATTTACCATTTTAAATTTTGTGGTAAGCAGGCTGCAGCAGAAAAATACTATATAGCTCCTCCCAATGGACGTCTTCCCTGTTTTAGTAGGTTCTGCACAATAGTCCTATCAAGCGAACCCTTTGTAAAGCATCTCACAGCAGCAGGTGTCTTTATATCAATCAATGTTAGTTATTTAATAGCCTTCCTCGGAGTCATTAAGTGCTTGTCACTGCGTAATGCTTTTTCACCCTGTTTGCAATGTCTGTGCGGTGCTTACACCTATGGAGCTGAGAGCTTTCTCCCTCCCAGTCACTCCCACCCAGCGCTACTGGTTCTGTCTGGCCCCTGTGGTTTTGGCTGGCCTGGCTGTAAGAGAGCTTGTCGTTAGCCGGGTGAGGGGACGGCAACCAGCACGCCTGGCAATTACCACTAATCACACAGCACTTGCCATAATGAACCATAGCGAGAGCAACTTGGAAAAATCCCTACTTTCCTTATTTACCATGAAAATAAATTTAAGGTGCAGGATGCTTACCTGCTGGGTAAGGCACCTGCGTGTGTTGGGTGCTGCGTGTGGTAGCAAGGCATACGGCTGGGTAACGTGGGAGCTTTGGTTCTCTGGGTCCAGAAATACTCCTCTTCATTCTCACAGCGATGGGTAAGGACGCTCTCAGAATACCAAATTCAGAATGAAACTCAAACGTGCTGCATTTTAGATGGTTTTTCACTGAAACCAGGCGTGGAGCCGTGTGTGATTTTTAGCACAAAGGCACAGATCAGCCTGTATTCGCTCGACAAGTCACCAGCAATGTGATAAATCTCTGCTCAGGGTTCGGATTTGGTGCCGTCTTTCATGAACCTCACAAACATGTTGCACTGCCCTCAGGACCGTTCGGGAGACTTTCAGGCGTTACTTTTTGTCCCATATGTGCCGTTTCACGTGATAAATTAATGGTGACTTTAAAGTGTACGGGGAACACTCATGCTCTTTGCAAGTAGGGAGTCCCTGCAGAGTTAACCCGACTCAGCTCCTTGCTGCTGGTGAAAAAGAAGTTACAAGGCATATAACGGGCTTCCACTGCCTTGAGTGTGAGTCCATACATAGTGGAGGACTAATAAATATCTCTAATGTATAATGCGCGCTAATTACATTATACTCTGATGGTAGATAATGAAACAGGATACATTTCAGTGATTAATTGAGAGGAGCCCCTGAGATTCAGCTATCGTGCTCCTCAAAATCCTGTCCAGCTCTCAGGGAAGAGCTAATATTAAGATGTTGAGCTCAGAGGATGGTAAACCCTTAGTGACAATTAAGATAAGTAATGATTTTTCATTTTATTTCTTCTAAAAGAAGCACAGCTTGCCACTGACGGAGCTCATAGGAGTAGCCTATGAAAATTTGCCTGCGTCGGGGCTGTTCACAGCCAGTTTGATTTCTTTCTGCTTGCTTGGGAATTGAGAAGACATGGCAACTGTATAGACCGCTCCTCGAGTTCATCGTCCAGCACTGCAGAAATGTGCCGTTAATGTGAAGCTTTTTGACCTTGCCATGTCGATACGTAAAGAGTCAGGTTGCTGAGGCTGATTTTTTCCCCAGGAGAAGAGCTTTGAAGTGAAATGTGGTTTTGTGAAGCTGCTCTTAATTGACTTACCCTGACAGAGTGTCCAGGTGTGAGGATGTTACGAAGGAAATTGGGATAATGGGCCTTGTGTCCGTGGCACTGCAGCTGGGGTAATCTTCCTCGTTTCATTAATGAGTGAGTTCCCATGTTCTCAGAAGTACGGAAAAGAGGGGAGAGGAGGAACACAATGTCCAGAAATTATCGCATTTTTCTACGCTTTTAAGATAAACAACAGATCTCCATCCTCCAGGTTCTTGTGTTAGCCTGTTGAGATGCTAACCCTCTTCTTTGAACGCTCACCGTGCGTTTGCTGTCCAAAGCAAAGGCTAATTGGTATTGAAGGGGAACGCTATCGCTGCAGGCTCACCCGCAGGGGAACCCCCCCAGCATCCACCGTTGTTTAATAACAGGGAACCAAAAAAGCTTTTGTCAGAGCGTTTAACCAGCATTGCAGTAATGACTTCTCCAGCCTGTCAGTGTAGCACTATTAACCAAGCGTCTTAGTTGACAAATAACATAAAACATTTTAGGGAAAGACCCAATCCTTTGTGACTGGTGCACAGAGAAAATGGTCATTCTTGTACGTTCACTCTTACGCTTGTATTTCTTAACCTAAATTCTGCTATAATGCTGTGCTGTTTTCTGCCTAGACTTAATCAGAAACTTCCATGCAATTATTTTCCATGCTTTTACAACCCTAATAAAATGTTTTATCCCTGTGCTGCTGATGAAGGGACTGTGAGAGAGGCAGAAGTGGAGTGATTTGCCCTGGCAAGGCAATAAGAGAGCTGTAGTCAGATATGGACCCCAGAAGTGAAATTACTCTATCCAGATTTAAGTATCAACATCTGAGTTACTTGTCTAGACTTGCTTTATGGTCAAAGGAGAGAAATAAGAATGATTCATTTCATCATCAGCTAAAAGGCTAAAATAGGTCAGATGAAGAGTGCCTGGGAAGCATCTCCTCCTGTTGATTTATGAAGGGAGCTCGGGGTGACGGGCTCACCAGGAGGTGTCTCCAGAATTGACAAATAAAACTGGATGAAATGAATTCTGTCCAGGCTGCTCTTCTAACCAGTACACAGGGTTTGGGGTAGATGCACAGATTTTCTGTTCTTCTAGAGGAAAGCTAAGAAAGGAAAAAAGATACTCTCTGTGCCATTGCATGCATATGACTGTCTTAATTTGGGCTTTTGCTTCTCAGGGTGGCACTGGACCACCCAGCATTGCGCATGCAGGTGGTATGTCCCCTGTTGTCGCTGCTCAGTCTGGAGCAAGGTAGAGATAGGCTCTTTGCACTGCTCAGGGAATTTGCCATCATCCACAGGACCTTAGCAAAATGAAGCATTTAGATCTTCACCTCCAGTGCTTCACCTCTGGCTTGGCTTCATCTCACCTCATTTTAGATGCTTGCAATCCACGCATCTGTTCCTCAAGCAGTCGCTCTCATCTCCTTTAATACTTGAAGCAATTTGTCTGGGCTGTTTTAGCTGTTGACTTGGATGAGCTGAATCCCATACCCGATTCCCTGCGCCAGGCTGGAACTCGGAGAAGGTGGGAAGATGCAGAGGTGATGCCTTCGATGCAGGCTTGCTCCTGTTGCTGAACTCCGAAAGCGCAACCCAGGGTGTTTCTTGCACCCGGAGCTGCGGTGTTGGATAGGCAGAGCAGCAGCTCTGCTAAACTGGGCTTTATTAAGGCCAGTCTGCCAGTAAGCATAACGAAGAACGCTTTTTGTCTGCAGAATTTAAACTGTTCCTGAACATGACAAAGGCTCTGTTCTGCTTCTGGCTCCTTGCTGTTGCACAGATGTTTGGTTAACTGCACTTGCTCTGTGATTTAGCATATGATGGGGACAGCAGCTTTTTTCCTTCCATAAGAAGAGCAAGAGCGGTGAGGACAGCAGTCACCTGCGTGATGATGGTGGAGAGTCTCCTGGTAGAGAACTTGGGAGGAATATCTTGCTTTGTGCAGGACGTTTTCACTGCACGGAGATGCCAAGCTGTTCTCATGGATACTACAGGTGCGGTGTTAGTCTGAAATCCCAAACGTCTGCGGCCAGGTTTCCAGAAGAGCTGAATGCTCAGCTATGGAGAGAGACCAGCAGGCATTTGGCATCTCTCAAAATCAGGGTGTTGGTGCCTTGTCCAGCGATGGCACCGCTGGGCTGATCTGGCTCTGAAACCCGAGCTTGGAAATACTGCACGAGGAATCGATACTCTGCAATAGATGTTCTCTTCAGTGCACCAAGACTTTATCAGGCAGCTCATGCTCATTGACTTTATTAGAAGCTATCTAATAATCTGAGAAATGACAAAAAAAAAAAAAAAATCAGTGAGAAGTACTGGTAGCTCCATTGTTGAGGTTGAGGGCATCTGCTCATCTCTTCCCTCCTTTTCCACATGGCACGAACCAAATCTGTCCCTGTCCCTGAAACCCCAAATAAAGGCACCCTGCATGGATTAGCGTGCAGCAGCGATCCAAACAGAAGTACGTGTCTCTAATCCAACACGCCGAGTTGCCATGGTTTCTAGCAGAGCTGTCTTTTAATACAATACAGTGTAGGTATTTTGCATTTTCCTTTTTCTCTTGGGAGGCATGCTGCAAGTGGAGACTTTTCCTACACAAAATTAATGTTTTTATATATTACCCAGCAAAATGATAGAGCTTATACATTAGAAGAAAATGAGGTGGGTTTTCTCATTTTGATGGAATGCTTAATCTGACAAATAACAATCTTCAGTCAAAAGATAATTAATTTAGAAAGTTTGGAGGAAAAGAAGTCAGTGGAAATGATATTTATAAAAATTCAGGGATATAACAAACAGCTTCAAATGGAGGATGGGTCCTTACATTATGCATAAGCTTCTTGAAAATTATCCACAGTTAGCTCCTCCATACATAGCTCACTTTGTCATTACGGTGCATGGATTAGTTGACTTTCTTCCTCTTTTATATTATAAGATTCTGAAAAGCTCTTAAAATACACTCTGCTTTATTGTTAGCTGAAATGATCAAGTGTTCACCAAAACTCAGGCTATGTCTTAAGTGTTTTCTCTGCATTCATGTGGGATGGATTTTACTCAGCAAAGCAAAGGTGCTATTTGAATTCAAGGCGCTATTTGAATTCAAGGTGAGGCAAAATAATGGGTGTAGGATTTATCTGAATCCTTTATATACTCATGTAGAAAATTAAGAATAATGCAGTGCCCGCTAGCACCTTGTGAGGATGGAGATGAAATAATCAGATTTTCACAAGTGGTCGGCAGTCAGCAGCAGCCCCAGCTCTCAAGGTGCAGCAGGGAGCTGAGTGCTGCTGCTTCCATTATTATTTAGCATTGCTTTACCATTGGAATTACCTCTCTTAATGTGTTTTTCATGGCTCCAGAGTGCCAGTCTTTTAGCTCTGCACGTATTGTAGCTCACACTGGGCTTTTCTGAGTGCCCCCAGTTACAGGTACATGCCAGCACTTGGTGTGTCAACAGAACCAGGAGGGATGTGTTGTAATTTGTTGTTTTGCCATCTCCAGCTGTGGGCTGGATGCCACAGGTCACCGAAATACATGAGGTCAATTTTTTTCCTTGCCCAGCCTGCTGTCTGGTTGTCTGCACTTGGGCAAGGCCTGTGCTGAGTTAGTATAATTAATTACCAAATCACCATGGGGTCTGGTGTTTTAAGATCATTTCCACAGCTCTAATTTTGGCAGAAGTGTGGAGCATGGTAGAAGTGGTGGCTTACCTGTGACTTGGGGTAGGGCTTCATCTATACCCATAGCATAAGAATGACAGTACAATGTTTCTTGCACTTTTATTTTACTCCTCAAGCAGACCATAGCGAGTGCCATATTTTTGAATCACAAAGACGAATCCATCATAATGTCCTCCAGTTAATTGGAGGGGCAAACGCAATCTGTTCACCAAGCGGTAGAGACCTGACGAAGTGCTGACTCTGAGAATACAACGTTTAGGCTTCGCATGTGACTTCAAGAATAAAGTTTTCTGATTCCATGACTGGTAACCTAGTACGTTTTGAAATGTAAAAAGAATGGGCAATAGCTCAACAAAATGAAGGTAGGAAACTTACTTTATGCAGGTATCCACATCACCAACATCTCTAGATGTTAACTAATCTCATGCAGAAGTACAGAGCTAAAAAATAAATTATTAAAGCCTGTGGTAGCAAGTTGGGCAGCTGTAACGGGGACTTCTCTGAGCATCAGAAGCCAGTGTTTGTGTATGACAGGGTTCAGGACAAGGTTCACGCAGAAGAGAAGGAAACTTGAGCTCCTTCATGCACCGGCTCTGTGTCTAGCGAAGCAGTGAAGTGGCTTAGCTGCAGGTTTTTCCTCTGAAATTTGGGCAGGGCTGCAGCTGCAGTGTCAGTTGGAAGAGAAGAGGAGAAATGGGAGACAGATTATAAATCATGACAGATGAGATGGAGAGCAGATGTGATAGTTACCATCATAAAGGACATCAGTAGAGCAGCTTGTTTTAACTGGCTCATTAGACATGCAACCTAAGCATTTGGATGCAGAGGGGTTTTTGAATATATTTAGTGTCTTGAGTTACTGTCCTCATAAAATCTTTTCTTTTTCTTTTCTTCTGGACTGTAAACTTCTGTATCCTGTATCATTTTCACATCGAAATGGAAGAAAATACTCACGCAGTAATCCATTCTGTGGCACTGAGCCACTGAGAAGAAAGAAGTGGCGTTCATCAGAGGCAATACCAATGCTGACTGAAGAAAGAAATGTTGCTTAATTTCTTCCTGTTATTTCATTCCTCAAATCTTAAGACCCACTTATGGAGCAAAGCCATCTTCCAACAGTTCAGGAGAGAGCGGCCCTGACTTTGTTCCATCTTGCTTCTCACATGGTCATTTACTCCTGCACTTCCAAATCACACTCCCCATTCCTCTGTAACCCCATATATTTTAAATTGCGTCAGGTCGAATGAGAACAGAAATTGTATCACCGTTGGTCTTTTGAGATCTTCCCTGTATGTTGACTGTGTAGCCACTGGAGAGCTTACTGAAAGATGATGTTATTCATTTTCCCCATCCAACATATTTATTAAATATGCCAGCAGTTTTTTCACACTGCTCTTGGACAACACCGCTTTTCTCTGAATATAAAGTAATCTGTTCCTGGCAACCAGCAGATTTTCTGAAAAGCCTTGTGAACTGAACAGAGACAAGGGAATTGCATCTTTACTTTCTGGATCTGTTTTTTTAAATCTCATTAAGTCAGGGCCTGTAAGCAGTTGGAAATGCTTTTTTCAGTACTTTATCCCTCCTTTTTTGTTCTGTATTTTTAAATCATTGTAAGTATCTTTTGTTACCTTAAATCTGAAGAGTGCCATCAGAGTTGTCTGGTTTTCCTCTTTGCTGCTTCTCTTGGCAGTTCCCAACGCCTGACTGCCGTTGTTTCATGTAGGGTAGAGGTTCTCCAGGATCAGCTCCTGACACGGATGCAGCTCTGTTATCCCGGATAAGCTACAGACAAACTCATTCTCTATGATAGCCAAGGATGTAACGTAATCTGAGGCATGCACTCCCCACCCTTGATAAAATATGGGTGCAGCACAGTTAGTACCTATGGAATCTTTAATAAAAAGCCTTGAGAAATAAAAATTAAACCGGTATTGCGAGCAGGTCTGCAGCATAGTCTGTTATAGCTGAGCTGCATCAGTGAGGTCATTGCTATTACATCTCTGCAAGTTACTTGAATAAACTTTCTACCTGAATGATACAGCTGTGGATGCTGTTAATACCATGTCAGAGGGGTAAGGAGCTTTCCAGCTCATTCAAAATTAGGAGTCATTAAGCACAAATGCTCTAAAGCATCTCTTAATGCTGCAGATCTTGTTAACTACTGTTTGTTCCTCTCCTGGCTGCGTCTCACGCATGCACGATCGGTCTCCCCTGCCTGCCTGGGGCCGAGGACGTGGGGCAAGGCAGCGCTGGCTGCATTTGGAGCTTGGGTTTCTTGAGGCTCCTGAGCTCTTGAGGCTTGTTCACGTCCCTCTAGATGTGAACAGGATTGTAGCTGTGCGGATGGTATTGGTTTTACTGGTGTTCAGTCACGCCCTGGTAAGGCAGAAACATCCAGTGAGCCTATTGATTTTACGAGATGTCAAGTCCTCCATCACCAAGATGCTGTTACTTAAATTAAAATTGTTGTTAAGGATAAGCCAGATGCCGTTAAGTGATTCCATTTCTGCTTTTCAAATGCTCAGTGAGTGGTTTGTGTGATTCTTCAGCTCTCCTTTACACAAATCGCAGTTTTGCTGCTTTTACTGCATAGATTACGCAAGGCTGTGGAGAATGGTAACAAAGCACTAAGAGTTAGGATGATGACTGGGTATGGATTTTTTGTGCAATGCTTTGTCTCCTGTAAACCAGAAATAGTCAGTCTAGCACTTCTGCTTGGTGGCAATAACATCGTGGTTGAAATACTAAATTATGATCAGATGTCTTTCTGAGAGACCTGCTGCAGTGAAACCAGGGTGCTGGACTTGGTATGCAAGCGTACGGCTCGTGCACCTATTGACACAGGGGTTGAGCCTTACCTGGACCAGACTTGGTGTGCCAGTCTGACCCGTGCGTCTGTTGATGTATAGATTGAGCCTTATGATCTCTACTATAAAAAAGTAAGCTTAGATAATCATGTATAGCTCCTTCTAGCCTGGAAATCTCACGTTTCGTACCCAGAATGATGGATTTCTAGTTTGTGGTTGAGGCCATTAGGTGTTCCTCAGTGTAATGAACAGTCGTGATTACAGTATGAGTGGGTCAGTGCAAACAAGACAACTGCTGGGTGAAGAAAGCAAGCAGCAACGATGCTGCCATCGGTTTCTTGTCCCACTCACTGGGAAGTGTCTCTGCAGTTTCCTAAAGCAGCTAGAACTGGTAGCACAGCGCTGCTGTGTCCTCAGTTACTTCTAGGCAGGGTGATGGGTTTTGATCAGATAGTCCATAGCTTGTCTTGCTGCAGTGAGATCTGACCCGAGGGATGGAAAGATTTCTCTTGCCTTTGAACTTGACTGTTCCAGTTAGCTCAGCAAATTAAACCAGTGTTTAATTCTGTAGGAAAGAATATCGCATGCTTAAGAGCATACCCTGTTTTGTTTGAATTTTCTTGTATAATGTTAATTCCTTCCAAGTTAATTCGCAATTATAACATCAGAGGGAAACTAAGTTCCAAAAATCAATAAATCAATTTTGGTGATTAAACGATCTTGCAAGAGGAGCTTACTTGAGCTGAGCTTGGCCTTTCTGCAGTCTGGACAGACATCCTTCTGAAAGCAAAGGAGGCTCCAGGCTTTGTCAGAACAGACATTATTCTCTGTGCCGAAGTTATAAAATTGAACTCTGCAGAGCCGAATAAAATATGAACACACGTCTCTTGGAAGACCAGATTCACTGGGGACAGTGTCAAATCTCTGGATTTTGGAATGGTTTCATGGGATTAGCTGGAAGAAGGGAGATGTGGGTGTCAGTCGGGGAGTTTGGAGTTTGGTAGGTTCAGATGTAAACGGGACCGATTCTCACTTAATTTTTTGCCTGTCCTTTACTCCAGTGGTGCAATACGTTAACTCTAGCATAATTTTACACCCTTTTAAATCTCTTTTACTTTGCCTGAGGGATAGGGTAGTATAGATGAAGCACAGATCAGGAGCTTTCAATATTTTCTTACGTGTTTCCCTATGCTCCATCACAGCTCTTTGGTCACACTGGTGTTTTATTAGTGTCACCTTGTCCCCTGCCACCTGTGGCACGAGGGACAGGGGCATGAGGAGGGATGTGCTTGAGGTACCAACTCCCCAACACCCTGCGTCGCCTTTGCTCTGTCCCCACAGCTATATGTGCCTCAGCTTCGGGTGAGTAAGGGAGCAGATGTGTAGGGACCGCTCTGCTGAATCCAGCATCTCCCCTTTTGTGCCCATCTATAGCCTTTGCTTACATTAGCCTTCCTTATAGCTGCTATATGTGTGCACCCGTTCGTGCTATGCAGGGGCTTGGAAGGATGAAGACTCATCTTTATGTCTTTATATATACATGTATGTGCACATCCACGCAGGCACCCCTGGCCGTTACAGGAGCCGACACAGGCAGCCTGCAAGAGCAGACAAAGGCTGCCAGAGCTAGGCTGGCAGTGCTGTTAATTTTTCACAAAAAGAAATCTTACATTAAAAATAGAAAAATCTCTCATGATAAACTCTGCAGTGGTGAAATTCAAAGCAAATCATTTCACTGAGCTCCTTGATGTAGAAATCATTACTGCCATCCTCTGCTGTATTAAAGAAAAAAAAAGAAAAGAGAAAAAAGTAAAGAAGCCTGTGCTGTTGGAGTCTGGTTTAGCATGCAATTAACGTTGACAGAACAAGTGACTGCAAGTATTTATCAACAAGCCCAAAGCCAAGGTCTGGGAAGCATTGCAGAGGTAATGTATTACTCAAGAATACTGTACTTTATTCTGGAATAGTTCATACATGCCTTATTCATAACAGCCAAAGTCATGCATATAATTAAATTTAGGTAAATACCCTACCGGCTGCAGCTGAAAAGCAATTTAGGAACTGGGCTCGTGTGTCAGTCGGGAGCTGCACTTCATCTCTCGCTGCGAAGAAAAGGCACGTTAGAAGTTTCTGGATCTTCAATTCATGCTTAGGATTAATACAGTTACAGCCCCATTTAGAGCCTTCCCAGACATTTTCGAAGAGTTTTCCTTTAACAAGCAAACAACTGGTATTATTTCCTCTTCTGTGATGTGAAAAATAGAGGTCGAGAGGGGTGGCGGCGGGGTCCCTTTGTGCAGCCACGCTCGGATCTGGAGCAGAAAGCCGCGGTTCGTGATCGCCAGCCTGATGACTCTCCCCAGAAGGGAAATGAGCCGATGGCTCTGAATGAACTTGCACCACCAGCCTTTTAGTGGAGGTAAATGCATTGGCTCTTCTCCAAACAGTAAGCGCAGCATTGCGAATCTGATGAGCTATTGAGATGCATTGAGTGTATTAGGGTGATTATAGGTTTTCATAATCTGGCTGAACGGGGACGGATAAAATCTAGCAATTGCTGCGCTCCTTGACTTGCAGCTGTATCTAGCAACACTCAAGCTGTGTTTCATAGTCACTTGTTTCCTTCTGATCTGTTTCTCCTTTCCACGGGCGTTCCTGGAGGTTAATCAGTATAATGAGCAAATGCATTTGTCTGTCTCCTTTAAAAGGCTGTGACCTGATGTTCTCCTCCCGCTCCAAAGATGGGGAGCAAAGAGGGGAAGAGCGAAAGGAAGGCAAGGCAACAAGCTGTAGATAACTTAAGGTGCTACAACCACTTCCAGGGCCCTTCTGTTTTCCCAGCTTTTTACATTTTGTCCCTTCTGTTGGTGCTGTATGGAGAATTCTCACAGCACGGATGCGTGGAAATCAGGGGCACTGCCCTGTGCACAAAGGCATCCTGCCTAATTTTAAGCACTCGGCTGAGGCATCTAAGCTACATCTTGAGGGCAGAGGCACCATCTGGAGGAGTTTCTCCTCCAGTGATGGGAGGCGTGGAGCTGTGGGTTCCCCATGTGGGCATCTCGCCATGTGCCAGGCCAGGGTGTGGAGAGGAGCTTGACAGGCAAAGCATGCAAAAAAAGCGGTTTTCTTCAGTTTCTTTTTAAGCTCAAGTTACCCTAAGAGCAAAGGGTACTATCAGTCAATAAAAGGATTTCAGACAACAGTTTATTATTTGAGTTGATGGTGTTTCTGTAAATTTAATGGCATTTTGGAGAGAGGTGCAACAGAATTACTCACCAGTGAAAGAGTTTAGTTTATTACACGTGAATGGGATGTGGTGCTCTTTCGCCTATCAAGACCTGGGAATCAAGTCCTGCCTCGTAAGAAAAAGACATTTTGTTTTCCATCCCGCTCGTCCAGCGGGCACATCTCCACATCCTACCAGTACCACGAGGTCTGGCAAAGCGTCATCGGGCTCCGCTCAAATGCATCCGTGTATTATCGGTCCAAAAGGAGGTTCATTGGCAGGGCACGGGGGAGACCTTGCCAAACACCTGGCCGTGGCATTACAAGCCTTTCACTTTTATTCCGAGTTTATTTTGAGACAGGGATAATCATTATTCCTGGATGGAGATGCGCTGGTAAATCCCCACCGTTGTGAAAACTTCTGTCTTCTGTAATATTTACTTGCTGTTCGGCCACGCTGAAGCGCTTTTCTGCTTTACCAAATAGCGATGAGCTAACAACGTTCCCTGTCCTTAGAAGCCCTTTCAAAGCCACAGTTGATATCATATTTTGTTTTCTTTGGCTGGAAGAGGTTTGATTGCTTTTATGTGTAGCCACATTTTTATTTAGTTCCAGACACAAAGCGGGTAAAAAGGACTCCCTTGGGAGTACCTAGGGGCTTAAAGAAGAATATTAATTTGTTGGCAAAACCATGACGACTGCAAGTCCCCAGACCGCTGAGGTCCAAGCATGGAGCCTCGGTGGCCTCCTCCCCTGCCTGCTGGGTCCCCTGCTGTCGCATCCACGCGTGCCCAGTGGGGCGGGTATTTGCCGATCTCATCCAGAACTGGTTTGCAATACTTCATCGTTTTGCGCCTTGCGTGTTTTTTGCGTGTGCAGAGAATCGGCTTCTCACGTCTTTGAGAAGACTCGGCCACGTTGAACCTTTGGTGTTATAAGCTGGAAGTTTGTATGTTTAAAAATGTCAGTAAAAATCACTGTTCGCGAGGAAAGTTACTAGCTCTTTTATTATGTTTTGCCTTAAACAGGGCTCTGTGTGTAGCTCAGTTAATTTGCTTTGGTTGTCAACCTGGTAGGTCGTTGCCAGAAGCGCCTTCATTACTGGAAAAGATGGAGAATGTGTTTAGAAGTTTTACAAGGAAATAAAGTTGCTTCACTTTGCAGGACATTTCACAGAATGGGGAATGTAGTTGCCATTTAAAGGACTTCCCCCCCCCCCCCCCAAAGTGTGGGTATTGTAAATATGTCATTTTCTAATGACTTCAGGATTGGTGGCAGGCTTTCAAAGTATGGTTCTCTTCTGCAAAATGACTATAAAAGTAGCACTTCAGCTTTCATGAAATTGTATCTCTGGTGTTTCCAAATTTACGTCTGCTCATAGAAAATACATTGTTTTATTCCTGCTATCCTCCAGTGTTTGGGGTTTTTGGAGCTATCAGTGATCACCAATAATAAAGGATGCAATTAGTTGGTGGTTTACAAGTTAGAATTAGTCCAGGTCTGTTTCCCAAAGCTGGACGAGGTTGAAGGCTTAGCAGGAGCAAAAATTGTCAAAAGTTGTTTTGTTGGTGTAACACGCAAATACTAACATGCTCTTTCTTCTGATTTTAGGAGTGGCCACACATTACTTGCCTTCTGGTTTTCCCGTCAAGAAGGAAAACTAAATCGACAGCAAACTATTGAACTGGGACATCACATTCTCAAAGCACATATTTTTAAGGTAACAAAAATTAAAATGAAGACTTACGCCAACCTCATCCCCACTGTGTAAAATCTGCCAACACTGGCAGCATTCAGTCTCTTCTTGTTTTAGGGTTGCTGTAAGAGGTGTGATTGCTTCAGGCTACTGAAACGTGTAGAAGTGAGCTTTAGAAAATTGGCAGTGGTATATAAGAAATCCTTGAAATTAAACCGTCCTTCAGACTGTAAATTCAGCAGATAGCCTCCTTCCCTAAAATTACTCTTCTACCGTAAGAGGTTTCTTCCCTTGTAAGATGAGTTCCTGTAACAACATCTAGAAAAAATAAATCTTTTAAAAGGAGTGGTTTTGAAGAATCCAACCCAAAATTTAGGTTGTAAAAGGGAAGGTTAGATCGTCATTAAAATCTGATGGTCGGTCCTTTTTACTCTTCACACAGACATTTCAGGCCTGGGTTATTGAAAGGCAAACTTGGATGTGAGCATCAATATGACCCATAAACTAAGTATTGTTCTTGTGCCTGGTAGCCCGTATACCAGAAGATGGAAATGAGAGGCTGGGTTTGTAAGGGCACAGGAAATACAGAATTTCTTAAAACTATTAGGATCTGTGGGTGCTTAACAATGGTAAAAATGAGGCTGTACTTTTATCTGGTCTATATATGATTTTATAGACTTAAGAACTTCTGCACTCCTGTATTTCTAGAGCAAATAGATAGTTTGTGTCTTGTGTCAGTCCTGTTGTATTTATTAGTTCCCTGTGCTGAATTCACCATCAGGTGTAGCAGCAAAGTCTGCTCATTTGGGAAAGTGATGGCTGGAGCCAAAGGGAAGAACCCCAGATTGGCGCATTACCCGATCGGTGTATAATTTTCAAATTTTGAGTTATGTTCTCAAGGCCAAATTCTGCCGTGAGTTTACTATTCAGCTGCCATTTACATCTAAATCTGGTTCCAAATCTTCTTCGCTTCACACTTCCACAGTAGAAACAAATAACAGGGTTTCAGGCTCTAAACAAATGACAGTTTTCGTTAAGTGGACAAGTTGCCTGTAGATTCCAGATTTAATTGAGCAATATTTACAATAGTAGAAAATGCCAATTAGCATATGAAAAATGTCAGTATAGCCTTCTGTTTCTAATCACTCGGCAAAATCCTTGGTTTTGCAACACTGCAGCAAGAATAGTATGTCTCCGTGACAGATAACCATAACAGTATGTTATTTAGAAGTACTATGAAGTTCTGAAAGGGTTTGGATTAGCTGGATTAGAAACACTGTAAAACTTAGTCTTTCGCTTTTCCTTGAATAGGTTTATTTTTATTCCTTTTTTTAAACAAGTGTTTACTGAGGATTTGTGAGTGTTTACTGAGTGAAACAATAGCTGCATGAGTTTTTGAAGGAGGCATTGAGCTGGAATATTGCAGACCGTATTTAAGATCTCAGGCATTCTTTAAAGAAAATACTTCCAAGAGTACGTACACAGGCTCCTTTTCCTGTTGTTACTGACTGTATTTGTTTCTGAACAAGCATTTTTTTCCATTCAGGCTTTTCATTCTGTCTGATCTTTTGCTGAAGCAGTTACCAGTATGGCATGGATTTTCTGCCAAGTAGGGAGCGTGTCAGGTCATCAATTCAGTGTGTTTTTCCTGAAGTTATCATGTTATAGCAGCAGCTTTCCGCAGACACAAAGATCCTAATTTTGAAGGTATTTATGGAGGCCTGATGCCTTTGTAATTCTATTTTATTTACCCATCATGAAGCCAGGAGAGGATTAGAACGGGGCTAAAGCATTTTATCCAGCCAGGGAGTACTGAGAGCTGAGTATACAGACAGACTTTGATTAAACAGTGCAGAAAACTTACTTGTCCTTCCCCAATTCCTAGCAGTTCAAATCCACTGGTACCTTGTGCAAGGTAATGACGGGACACTTCGATAAGTGATGCACAGGTACAAGGTGATGACCTGACCCACGGGTGGTAAGAAGCTTTCACACTCCCTTCTTCACTTGATGGCTGAGATTGGCTGGTTTTCTCTTTTTAAACACAAACGTCCTCAAACAGTATGGGGGAAAAAAAAAGTACAAATGTTTTAGTATCTTAAAGCAATTACCAGTCTTAACAGGAGCATATGGAAACCCAGCTTGGAAAGCCTGGCATGGAATGAAAGGGCAAGAAGAAAAATGTGCAGAAATGATAAAAGAAGACCCAAACTTTGGGGTGACGTGTGTTTTGCAAATCAACCAAAGAGAAGTCTTTAATTTCATCTTAAATTAGTTAGCTAAAATGTCAGTAATCCAGAAAAGGGTGTTCCTCATCCCCAGATTGAGAACGTAATGACAATTACAGGCAGAAACACTCGCTTTGACAGCTACAGGTATGTAAAGGTGTCTGATATTCCTTGAAAAACAGCCTTATATAGAACTTGTGCTGAAGGTGCCAATGGCCAAATAGCAGAGGAAGCAATGAGTTAGAAATTAAGGATGCTGACAGCTGCATACAAGACTGCAGGACAAAAGAGGCAAACCTGTTTGAAAACTGGGGTTGTGTGGGGTTGGCAGAGTTACTCAAGTGAAACGTGCATGGTCAAGCCATGTCTTGGTCCTGTGTCAGATGGTCCTAGCAGGGTGGAAAACGCTGATGGTATTTTGGTTTGATGTTGTATCAAGTTGGGATTTACTTTTGCTGAAGGATTCAACCTGCTCTACGGTTCTGGGTAGAAAAGGGAAACCAAAAAGGAAGATGCGATCTGTAAAATGAGAAATAGTGCGGTTTTGTTTCAGCAACTGAATGATAATGGTGTTCGATGGTTTTTTTTCTTTAAAGGATAAATGTCGTCTTTTATGTCTTGCACTAATATCTAAGTATGTATGTTCTAATACAGCAGTTAAGATTTTTATAGCATATGTGATTATCTTCAGATGGCTATTCTGAAAATACATACTCTTTCCCTTGGTCCTGATGGTGACTCAAACAGCTTATTTATGGGTTTGATAGTATTATAACTATTTTTAAATTATTTTAAGCATTCATTATAAAATTGTTTTCTGTTTGTCCAATTACACAGTACTGAGTTCACTGAAATTTAATATTGACCTCTAATGTCCTGTATTGTGTCATTTCAAAAGCAACGCTTAATGGTGGCCAAAATTCCTGAGCTCTTTTCTGCCTCTTAACACAAGCAAATATTTTTCTCTATTTAGCAGCCTGAATTTTGAAGGAAACAAGCGCATGGAGTTGTTATTTATAAGAGCTTGTCTAATCTGTTGCTTCTTTTCATGGTAAAACCGTTTCAAGTGACAAATCTGTTGATGGCTGGTGCGATGCTTCAGAATCTCTTTCACACGTAGGTATTAGAGGTCTGCAGCTGAGTCCAGCAGCAGGCTCGGTTGATGATTCCTGCACATCTTCCTTTAGAGGAAATAAATCCCACTTTTTGCTGCTGGTTTTCTTCCCACCACCCTACACTGTCCGTGTCAGTCTGTCATACAAAAGACTCACAAACTGAAATGTGATCCCACTGCTTTGCGCAGATAGAAATGACCACACGGCATGCGAGGAAGTAGAAATCAGGGTTTGCATATCAAAACAGAATTAAAGATGTCTGTACGGTTTCCATGGAAACAGCAGACTTTAATGGTAAATTGATAGCAGAACAGCAACATATAGGGCATACCCGCATCACACAACGGAGCACAACACACAGCAAAGCTTGGTGCTGGAGTTGCAAACCCGTTCCTCTCTCTTCGATCCAGCCATTTGCTCCCACGTGTTGGCTACAGAGCAGTTGTTGCTCCTTCAGTAGGAGGGGGGGAAACTTGCTTAACAGTTCTGTGCTCTGCCAATTAGTGTTGCTGGACAAAGATGTCAGACCTTCTACATATTATGTATAGCCTGATCAGGACGCCAGCCGGAAAGGTTGGAGACAGTCTGGGATGAGAGATGGGAATACTGTTCTAGGCTGTGGTTGAGACCTCCTTAATTTATCTTCTTGTGAGCAGATATTGTCATCTGGTTTAACAGTGTGAATAATAAGGAAACTTTGTTAATCAGTTCTGCCAAAATAATGTGTACTTTATTAAAAAAGAAGCTGTGCTCCTTACCATGACATTTTCTGAGGGTGTTGAATGGATTCCAGTTGCTCACAGTTTAATCCTGCCTTTCCTAAACCTTGGAGATGGCTACAGTACCTTTGCAAGTTATTTCCTATAAGCTTCATAATTCACTGCGAAGGTCGGATGTGGCAAATTTTCATGTTTTCTTGTGTATAGCTGTTAGTGTCTTGAAACACTTTGAAGTCCAAAGACCCAGGATGATCTGCCCAGTGTAACTAAGCGTATTTGGAAGCTTGGATCTAAGTCATCTTTTCTTTTTTAGGGGCTGAGTAAAAAAGTTGGGGTATCTTCCTCCATCCTGCAAGGGCTTTGGATCTCCTACAGCACCGAAGGTCTTTCGATGGCTTTGGCATCTCTGAGAAATCTCTACACCCCAAACATAAAGGTACTGGAGCAGGAGGAGAGCTGGGGTGGTTCAGAGCTCGCACGAGAAGCTCCCAGCGATGCGCGGTACCGTTCGTAGAGCGTTCGCTGGAGCTGCCTGCCCGTGGCACTGGTCCTACCCAGGCAGTGCTGAGCAGCTTGTGGGGCGTTCATCTTGAGCTGGGGAGACGCCGTTAGTTCAGTTGAGGTTTTGTTACCAGCCGGGATGATCCCCCCACTCTTCTACATTGACCAGAGATCTCCTTTTAATTGCAGAGAGTGAATAGTGAATTTGCGCCTGCGCCAAATGATTCGCTTGCATTTTTCCTCCCCAAAGATGTGGGATGCGACAACTGGTGTTGAAATTTGACAGCCCCATAAGGGCTCTGGCTTAGACAGGCACTAACTGGGAGGTGACGCCAAACATGCTCACATGCTAGTTCAGGCACTTCATGCCCATTTGCTTTGGTAAGGATGAATGTGTTAGCTTAAGTGACTTATCTCTACAGCAGAAAGGATTTCAGACAGTGATACAGATTTCAGATTGTCCTTCATCTGGATGGATGTTTGCTCCAGCTCCTTCCCGTACAGGCAAAAATGCCTAAAATGGGACCATATATTTGGCAAGTGTTTTTATGGGGCATTTTATGTCCTTCACTATTTGCTTGGAAGCGTGCAGAGGGCCCTGGTATAAATTCTTTTGTTGCTCTGAAAATAAACTAAAGTCTCTCCATAAGACTCACCTAACAGGACCTCTTCTTTTCCTGTGCAGGTCAGCCGGTTGCTGATTTTAGGAGGTGCAAACGTGAATTATCGGACCGAAGTTCTGAACAACGCCCCCATTTTGTGTGTCCAATCTCACCTGGGTTACACGGAGATGGTGGCTTTGCTCCTGGAGTTTGGGGCAAATGTAGATGCCGCTTCGGAAAGTGGCCTCACCCCCCTTGGCTACGCGGCTGCTGCGGGATTTCTAAGTATCGTTGTGCTGTTGTGCAAGAAACGGGCCAAGGTAAAGCGACCGCATTCCTCTGAAAGCCAATTTAAACTATTCCGTGTTTATGCAAGGCAGGGCACAACTTGCAGGCAGGATACGTATTGCTTGCTAAAGAATATCCTCCAGCAGATGAAGCCAGGATGCTGCTGTGGAGGGTTGGCTTTTCTGCTAAAATGCAGTGGCTTTGAAAATCTTGTGTGGACACCGAACCTAAGTAACTCCTGAGAGTCTGTAATTAGCATTCTGGAATTCAGTCTGAGGCAGGAACTGCCTAATCACTCTGCACCGATGGCCTGCTGAAGGACGTTCTGGAGAAGTCCTTGAACCTCGCAAGGTTAAAATGGCAACATTGCTTTTGCAGCACGGAGCATTCTTTAAATATCTCCTTGAGACACATTTTCCAAAAACTTCTATCAGACTTGTCCTAGAAAAATACCCTTTGTTTAGCTTTGTGGTGAGTGTTTGGAGTTTTACTTGTATATAATGAGTCAAGTTTAAATATTTTGTTGAAGAAGAAAATTATGCTGAAGTGGAGCCTCTGGAAACAATTTGTGGTTTCTCTATATGTTTAGCTTCAGTTCAAAAAGCAAAATATGGGTTTGTATAGTTTTGGTATGAAAGTTGGGATGACTGAGGTACCCATTTAGATCTTGCCATGTCGGCTGTAATAATGTGAGGACAGTATGAAGGAAAAAAAGAATTGTGCTTTTGTTGGGATATTTTGAGAGAGTTGGGTGACTCCTTGACGCTTGTTGGTAAGAAACCACATTCTGTCTCTGAGAAAAGGAATATTTGGGCTACGTAATGCAATGCAAAAGTCCTACCACTCAGAGGTTTCCTTGAGTATCCCTGACTGTATTGAGGAAATACCCCAAAACCAGCTACGTTTAGTTTGAAGGCAGAGATGTTTGATTCTGTCATAGAAAACGGCAACACTGTTTGCTGCCGAAGTTGAGAAATGAGAAATATTAATGGATTATAATATGATAAATATTTCTCATACGTATTCTGTATCTATAATCAATATTAATAGAATATATTAATATACTAATTCTTTCTTACAATATGAGAAATGAGAAATAATATGTTGCAGAGCACTAAAGGGGTTAACCAGCAGGATGGTAGCTGATCTGCCTGTCCTGTTTTCTCCAAGTTACTGGTATTGGGTAGGACCTAGAAATCCCAGCTGATGCATTCAGGCATCGAGTGAAAACCATGCCCTGTCCTGAAAAGCCAACCAAATAAGTTCCTACAGGGCTGCCAAGAGCGATCTCCGTTTCCTCTTGACTTCTGCCTGCACCGGCCTCGCGTTGTGCGTTTGACTGCAGGCTGAGGCTCTTCTGTGTCTCTTGAAAGAAATTCTATCTGGAAAACAAGATGGTTTTCCTCTTGTGGATTTGGATAAAGGAGATGATAGTGGTGTGTATGATTTCAATCCGAAAGAAAACACCATTGCTGGACTTTGGGACACAAAGGGAAAAATGCTTTTGCAGCCTTTGAGTCTGAAGAAAGCTAAAAATAATGGAAACTTACCCAAAGCAAACATTTGTGGCCAAGAGGATGCCTAAGCCTGGGACAGAGTTACTTTGGGAATGGTTGTTTCCTGGTCGTAGAAGGGATAGTTTACCAGAAAAGTGCACATATTGCACATGTGGCATTATTTTGAAACCGGGGCTGGAAACTCTGAAGAAATGAAGACATTTTGCCCGTGATTTGGCTTAACTGTATTTTGTCATCTCTTTTCAAGGTGGATCATTTGGACAAAAACGGTCAGTGCGCTCTGGTTCATGCTGCTCTCAGAGGACACTTGGAGGTGGTGAAGTTCTTGATCCAATGCGACTGGACCATGGCTGGGCAACAGCAGGGAGTGTTTAAGAAGAGCCACGCCATCCAGCAGGCACTGATCGCTGCAGCCAGCATGGGTTACACCGAGGTAAGACCTACCAACCAGCACGTCACTGCCTCTGCGGGGCGGGAAACCAAGGGTTGACTATTTTTCCTAACCAAAACATGGAACAACGAGGGTCTTGGAGGAGGAGTCAGTACCTCTGTCCTACTCTTCCTCCCCTTCCCATCCCAGGCAGTGGGGTTCACAGATCCCTTAGCAATCCCTGTGGTCTGGGCAGGCATCCAAGAGAGGAAGCGTTACAAGCCTTTAAGTTGTTGGAATAAACCTTTAAGCAAGTGTGGATAAACAGCGAGTTGCTTACACCGTTCCTCCGGTGGTGTTAGGGAAGTGTGAGACCGTGTAGCTTTGGACTGTATGTTGGTGGAGAGAAGAGCCAAAGAGCTTCCTCCTATCATACTGATAAAGATTTGTGATGTGGAAAATTATGTATGTTTTCCTACCGAGAAGCAGTCTTTGAGGATTTTTGCATTGGTTGATTTCTTTGCTAAATTGAGCTCCTCTCATTTACTGGAGTTTTGAAATTGCTTTTGTTAAGCATAATCCATGAAAACATAGGCAATGTGCTCAGATCAGAGGAGCTAATTAAAGAAAGCTTGGAAATTTCTTATTAGCTAAGTGACTGTGAGTTGGACCGATTAGAAGCAGATGTGACTTCAAAACCCTAAAGATCTGCACGCCGAGGACATAATTTGTAACAGGGCACAGAACTTTTATCTGGGGGGAAATTCCCATTTAAATACTGATCACCTTTATAATGTATAGAAAAGAGTTTTGGAATTGTTTAATATTTCTGTTGTACTATGAAAGGTACATGGCTGCTTACAGAAAATACACCAAGTCCCTGTTTTGAGGTGCTTGCAGTCATAGGAGCTGCGAGCTGATGATTACTCACTGTGCTGTTTTTCTCCAACTTTGGTGATAAAACAAATATTTACCATGTTTATAAAGTGATCTTAGTCACTGGTGGAGCCACACTGGAGTCCTTGCTGTGATTATACCCTAGCGTAACCATACCAAACTTAGCTTTACCCTAGTGTAACCACACCAGACTTAGCTTTACGCTTTAGTCACGCAACACAAGGTCCACTAAGTAGTACAGCACCCAGCTGGGAGGTCAGCCGAGCGCTCGGGGTTGTGTTACACCAAGCTCACACTCTTCCCATCGAGGCAGCGACATACACACAAGGCATCTACTGTGGAAGTACCATGGGCATCACTTCAACAGCATCTTCCACACAGGTGCTCTCCTGGGTTTCTGGTTCCTGTGCCACTGTCATTCCCAATGTCCCATTTAGCACTAGAGCATCACTGGCAGGACACGGGAAAATGGCACTCGTCACCGCAGTCCCTGCTCCCCTGCGCTGGTGCCTGTCTCAGTCTGTGCCCACAGGCAGCTGCAGGCAGCGGAGCAGGCACAGCTTCCTCCCAGGTACTCAGAAAATGCTGGTTATAGCCTAGACCCCAGCAGATAATTGTTTCTCCTAGGAGGAGAAAAATGTTTTTGTCCTTCGGTCACTAAAGTAAAATCTCCATTTTCTTCTTAGCCTCTTGTTTTCTCACATCGTGTGATCCAAACACTGAAATTTTCTGCCAGTTCTCAGTCAATTAAATCCTTTAATTTACCCTTTAAAGAAGTTAATTTTCTTCTCTGGGGTTTCAAGCATCCACAGCTGGAAGAAAACCAGTAGAAATCTTTTTAACAGTCTGCTTAAAAACAGGATTTGCTAGAAAGGAGCTAACAGTTTCTCAAAGTAACTTCACCTTGTCTGGAGCTTAAGATAATGAAGAGGCTAAGGATTGTAACTGCACTATTGTATCACTTGTGTGTGACTCAGTTTCCCCAGCAGTAAAAGGGGATGATCACGCTATTGCACCCCACCAGGTGCAGGTCAATACAGATGGACACACCAGTGTTTCCTCGCTGGTTACGGCAGCTGTAGCTGCAGACGAAGGTGCATCCACTGCACACGCCAGGTCATCTGTAGCGGGCCAGACACAGTGATAAGGAACTGCTGCCACAAAAGCTCATCATGGGCGGTCGTATCAAGACACTTGGGGTGTTTTTTGCTTGTACAGGGCAGCAGGTTCAGTGATTCATCTCTGAAAGAATATTTACTTGAGCTTAATGTGCCAGGCAGAGACTGTTCCTTTTCCTCTGTGTATTCAGAGCAGCTCGTGTTAAGATGTCAGCAGTTTATATATAACGCATGCAAGTTCGTGAGCTGACATGTCATTTTGTTTTAGATTGTCTCCTACCTGCTCGATCTTCCAGAAAAAGATGAAGAAGAGGTGGAGCGAGCACAAATCAACAGCTTTGACAGCCTTTGGGGAGAGACAGGTGATTTCTGTAGATGCTGTAGCTTCTTCTTGCATGTTTGTATGTGTATTTATGGGCTCCCCATCACCTGAAGCATCCCCGATCCCTGGCATTGTTTTGATGAAGGGAAAAGGATCGGTTCCTCTGATTTGATTTCAGGTGATTTACAGGTGCCAGAGTGGAGCTTGCACTCAGCTTAGGTAAAACAGAGAAGTTTGGGGTTTGAAAATCCTGAGCTTCTGGAGCTCCTGGCACTTTTCAGGAGCATGCAGGCATGCAGCGTCTCTGACAACCAGGCCGCTAATTTCTCTGAAACATCTCACATTATGTGAGATGGACACAAAAGTCTGCTCTTCCTCTCTTGATATTGAGCATATTTATCCAAAGCACCTCCCTGTTTCTCTCTTCCCTTCCCCGTTACATGCAGCACCATGACTCTTAAATTATCCATTGATTTTCTGAAAGTTTCTCATTGTTTAGCGCCTGGTAATTAAACAAATGTCCTTTTGTGCAGTACTATATTTTTGTATTGATGGGTATAATACATAAGCCCCGCTTCCCTAACTTCTACCAAAACAAAAACAGCCATTCACCCCTTCCACTCCACAGATATGAAGTGCGCTATAATCTCCATTTCTTGAGATATTCAAACTTGGATTTGTTAGCTTTTAACTCCAATGACCTTATAAATATTATCTACTCTTTTGTACTCAACTCACTAATCTACTTGCATCACTGGTAATGTTCCTGTCAAGTTAATACACCAAAGTAATGTTCCTGTCTGGGTAACGGAGCACTGATTTTGATTCTGTCAGCTTTGTTTAAAAATGACACGATCCAAGGGTACAGACAGTGGCTGGCGTGTGGCTTGGTCTTTGGTCAGGTTGTTTCTGGTTAGAAGCAGGGGGGACATGAAAAAGCTGGGTTACATTTTGAGCTGATTCGTACGCTGTACATTTGAAAATGTAGGCTGATTAGAGCCGTATGTTGAGTGGAGTCTATCAGAAGGTATTGCCCCTGAGCTTTAAAGGACAAGGATGGAGGGATGAGTTGTCCTGGCAGGGAGCCTGATGGGTGGCCGGGCTGCTCTGGGCCACTCGTGGGGCATTAGGGAAGGAGTCAGCTCCTGCACCCACAGGGACATAACTGAGCAGAAAGGGCGTTGTGTCATTATTAGCAGAAATAAGGGCAACATATACAAATAAGCCATTTAAAAGTGCCCCAAGGGTGTCACGGGAGAAAAAAGAAATTGGATATGGAATTAGTCAAATGAGGTGACAGCATTGGTAATAGGACAGCAGCTTTGCTGTCGGCGAGCTCACAGTTCACAGTGGTGACTGGGCCAGAGACGGCTCATCCAAAAAGTTCTCTGGTGTTTGGGTCCTCAGGACTAACTTGTAAATAGGATGGTGATCCAGATGCCTTCAGAGTTTGATCAAAAGCCACTAAGATGTCTCCCTGCAAAGTAACCTCATGGACGGCATCAGATACTACAGATATGCTCCTTGACTTAAAGATAGTCCTGGGTTGTCTGGATGAATCTGGCAAAGCCCAGTATAAGGCCATAGGTGTTCTCTGAACTGGTGTCTAACCCTGCCCATCCCTGGAGCCCTGCCTTCACAGGTCACACTGTCCTGCTCCCTCCTGCTCAGCCATGCTCTCCAGTCTGAAAGCTGAGCACTGCAGTCTTCTCCCTGACAAAGTCCAGCTCTTTTCTGTCCTCTTTCCTTGTGTCGTGGGCGGCTCTGCCGTTCCCAGCCTGCCCGTTGCCTCAAGGACTCTTCAGCAGAAGTCTTTTCCATCTCTGTTGTCCCCCTTCCCATACCTCTCCCCCCCCAGCAGTGCCAGAAGCTGGACTTACACAGACATCTGGGAGTTTGTCTGAGAGGGGTTTCTGAGCAACTGGGATAGTTGGGATTGTGGAATTGGTGATCTGCAAATCGCACACAACTGGAGGAGCCATCTCAAAGGAATACCCATGTATCTCATTAAAATTGGTGGTAGGTAAGATGGGAAAATGAGCAAAAACGAGCCAACCACCAAATTCAGCAGTCTTTTGTCCTGCCACAGGCAGGACAAGTTTATATAGATCTCAAGACTCCCTTTCACATTGTTTTATTATTATTTTCCCAAAAGTAAATAGCAAGTTTAGATAAATTTGAGGAAAAATGCTGGTTTCCACCTAAAAATAGCAATCTGCTCTAAAAATCTGAATCATGTCTCGTCTGTTTTTTGATACTTGTTGCTTGTGCGTCTAATCTTCCGCAGAGCAGAGCTGACTGCCTGGCTTAGTGATATCAGCCTGATATCATCCAAATGGCAGTGCCAAGTTACCTCATAAGTTTAGGAATTGCTGACAACACAGTATAGCCAACTCCAGATGGAATATTTCCCCCTGGGACGAGACTAATATCAAAACCCAGCACAAAAGTATCTGAGTCACTTGTAATAACTCCATCAAAGTTGGAGGTGCAAAGAACAACTCCATCAAACTGCATTTGTCTTGCTGCCAGGCTGTGAAACAGATACACGTGCGATATAGGAGCAATTTAATGATTCCTTCTCCAGATAAAGTTGCTTTTTTTCTAAGAAAACACACATGCTCTGCACAACAGGAGAGACAGAATGTGCCCTTGCAGATCCCTGGTGATGGAGACTGTGGCTTGTCGGACGTTGCTTGCTGACAGAGAGGGGCACGTCCACACCTGAAACTTGTCTCAGGTTTTGCTTGAGCCAAGTTTTGAGAAATGCAGCAACTGTTTTATGGCATTTATGCCAAGACTTTGTTATTGTATGGCGAGTTGTTCTCCTGGCGCTACGACCTAATGGAAGAGCTGCAAAATGGAACATGCCTGTTTTCCAGCCTGGGATCCTGGTCGCTGCCTCTTGGCTGGGCTTGGTGGACTTGCCTTGTTCATGCTGGGCCATGGGAGCTCTCTGGCAGATAGTAAAACTTCAAACAAAACCATTTCCATTTCCCTCATTTCCTCTCATCACCTTTCCTTGGATTTTCCAGTCTCCTTTCAGCACACAGGCACAGCCTTACCTTCTGTTGTGGGTTTTTTGGAGACTAATGGCTGTCATAAGGCACGTTGGTGATATCAGAAACAGCTTGATAAGTCCATCTAAAGAGTGCTAAAAGGCTTAAATAAGCACGTACTTCTAGAATTTTTCCTGAAGTAGTTTAATTGAGCTTTTGGGCTTGGACAGTTGGACACCAGCCACAGGACAGTGCTCTGGGCTTGAGGTGACCAGCAGTGGAGCTGGAGCTTGGGGATGTCAAAAGCCGCTTTGACGAGAAGGCTGGAGCTAGAGGAGGGAGGCACCTGTATTCAGAGCAGCAGCAGAGTGTCCAGCTTGTTGCAGTTGGAGGGACCCCAGGGGTTTTCGAGTCCAACCTTCTGTGCAAAGCAGAGGCACTGATGAAGTCTGGGTGTACCTTAGTGAGTTGGTCTCCGAGGGTCCAGCTGGACTGAGCTCCTTTCGCCCCTTGGAGGGTTTCTCCATTTCTGAGGATAGATGCCTAGGTATCTGTGCGTTATACAAGATGAGCTTGGATAGGTTTCTCTCAGCAGCAGGCAGCAAATCCAGGTCATCAGTGTGGAACCTTCCTGAAGCAGCAAGGTCTGACGTCTCAGGAGCGCAGAAGCTTTTGAGCTTCCCTTGAGTTGGAGCTCCCCAGTTGCTTTGGCCCTGAGGAACAGAGTAGCAAAAAAGACATGTCAATCCAGGTAGAGAGGATTGCAAGGCAGAGTGGAGAAAGGTATGGCCATGGATCAAATTGTCCTGTTTCAGTAAAGTCTTTTCCAAAGAACGTTTTGTGGTGAGCACCAAACACTTGTAGGTGATTTACAGTATTTTCATTGTTGCAAACATAAGTCATTTTGACATGAAATACCTCAAATTAACCTGCAGCATTTCAAGTACAGGCAGGTTTAGAAATAGAACCCAAAAGCCCTGCATACCGATCCCTCTGCCGTGCACATTACACACAGTCCTCCTTCTATATTTGTAGCTTACGTTTAAAACCCACATGGATCCGATTATAGATTTTGCAGTATGTTCTGCTTGTGGCAGCAAGATGATTTTTCTTTTAACTCTTGGTGTCTCTCAACCCCAAGAGAAGAAAACTCGACCATAATGTGGAATAGAATAGAGAATTAATTAAATCCCCCAACATTAACAGTGTTGCAGTTGGAAGCCCATCAACACCTCGTAATCAGCCATCCCACAGAAATGTACTTCAAAGAAAAAACAAGCTACGTCAGTTAGAAATAGACTCCCACCTTCTGCTCCAACTCCTACTAGAAGCAGCAGAGCATCGAGCCAGAGGAGCTGTGCTGAAGTGCACAGAAAGTTAAGGAGAGGAGGGAGGAGCCAAAAAGTCTAAAATTAATACCAAAGACGAGTCAAAGGCAGGTCCTGCACTTGGAACTATTTTCGGATTGAATGTGTCTTTTCTAACCCAACCATACTTTCTGAGTTAACAGAGCACATTTTGTCAGGGAAAGAGCTGTCAGGTGTTACTTCTACCCACCTGTAATATTGTGAGCATCTGTAATACTGGAAATGAGAGATAATTTTGGTTTTGCACAAAGACCCTTGCTGGTAGGATCAGTCCTGACCAGAAACAAAGCCCAGAATTGGCGTTTTTCTTGGAGAACCGGGGAAAGTATTCATACCATTTTTGCTTTCCAGTTGTTTCCCTGGTTTCAAAGATTTACAGGGTAAAGTGGGATATTAAAAATAAAAGTCCCCCATCTGAATTATGCTGCTCTGTGCTTGTTCAGACAGAGAAAAGCCACAAATCTGACGGACATCCAGTGGCTAGCAGTGATCTGTCAGTGCCTTCAGCCTGATCCCTCACTTGCTCTCTTGTAGTCATGGTGGAATGAGTCAAGGACAGGTTGCAGAAGGTCTTGTCAAGACAGCATATACCTAAAGACCTGTGTTTTCACTGGACATTGTGCCCGTACTAAGACACACACAGTCTTGCAGCCTGTGGCTTTTGCAGTAGGAAAACCTACAGGAGGCACAGCGGGAAATGCGGAAGGTTTCATGTGACAAGGCTCTACGTTTCTTTGCAGCAACACCTTGAACCTGAGTCACACATTCCTGTAGATTATGTTATCTTTATGGTTCTCATCCTGTTTCACTGCGACTTGCGGAAAATAATAAAAGCTGATTGTCCCAATCAACCTCTTTCCATAATGTTATGAGATCTGTTCGTGGAAGAGTTGACCTTTGAAGTAAACTAAAAAGACAAGAGCTAGAACTGTACTGATCCAACTAATTTTCTTTGTTCATTTTGCCTGTCATGAGCTACATTTGGCATTTCAGGCACCATGGCTTCGGTATCCGGCAGAAGGACCTATGTCTGGATAGGAAAAAAACTCCGCGGAGAGCGTGGCTCTTTCCCTTCACTGCTTTTCTCTCTCCTCCAGCTCTGACGGCAGCAGCCGGGCGTGGGAAGCTGGAGGTCTGCCGGCTCCTCCTGGAGCAGGGTGCCGCGGTGGCACAGCCCAACCGCCGCGGGGTCGTTCCGCTCTTCAGCGCCGTGAGACAGGGCCACTGGCAGGTGAGCGGGTTCTTCACGCCACCGGGATTGGCCTGAAACGTAGGGTCAGGCTGTCCCTTCCATCTTGCTGAAATATGGGTGGAGAAGACAAACCCCAACTCTTGTGGGGAATGATCGGAGTGAGAAAAAGTGACATTGATGCTTCAAATCCCCAAAGCTCTTGCTGGCTACAGACAGCTTTTGCTTAAGTACTGCGTTATCTCACCATTTGGGAAGCAAATGGGATGCTCTTGACTTAAAAGGTCATTTTTCCTGTCCTTACACCTCAGTTGCTTCTCTTATGCCCTAATCTTGCAGCAGTAATCCCAGAGGGCACCACACTTTTGGGGCGTGAGGTTTCAGGACATGGCCACCGCTTTGCTCTTCCTTGGCTCTGGTTTCTTCCCAGCTGGATTTCTACGTACGATGTGTGTTCCCAGCTGGGTCTCCACATATTAAGTGTGTTCTCGCTTTGTGTGTTGCAGATTGTAGATCTTCTACTCACGCACGGTGCTGATGTAAACATGGCAGACAAGCAGGGGCGGACGCCGCTGATGATGGCTGCGTCTGAGGGACATCTGGGCACAGTGGAGTTTCTGCTTGCACAAGGTTAGAGAATGTGCTTGGACGTGTGTTGGAGACCGGCCACGGCGAGTCCCACCGCACTGTCCCCTGCACGGCTGGAGTTTGTAATGTCGGGGTGGGGATTGTAATCCCACTGCTGGATCGGGCGGTGGGAGAGGTTCTCAGCACCGTATCCAGTTTATTGGAGAACAAGACTAGAATAGTTGATCTTGGCTATCTGTTTTGTTGTCTGTATTTGGTGCTCACAGCCTCAAAACCATGCGTTTGAGTTGGAAAATAAAATAACATATCACAGGTGCTTTGAGCATTGAGTTAAGAACATGCCCTTGAACCATGCTTGGAGCTTTCCCCTTAGACAAAAACATCAACAAGCGATGTGATTGAACCGTCAGTGTCACCACGGAACAGGCAGGCAAAACTCAGCCGCAGGACCAGAGTTTGGGACACGTTTTAACATTTCCATTTTTAGTGCTAGTATTGTTGGCCACGCTTTTGACACCAACATCAGCAGGAGGGTAAGGCCCCAACACAGGCAAGGATTTAGTGTATTTGTTGAAAATAAAACAGAATGGTTTTGAAGATAGTCTGCTCTTTAGCTTTGCACTCACAGATTCACTTTGCTCAGTACTTTCAGTGTCTAATAACTCTCCTTCACTAGGAGTTACTCAGTCAACAGGAGCATGTTTCAGTTTTACTCATTTCTGCTGTACGTGTTCGAGGTGAGTCAGAACAACACGCTGCCTGCAACCTGTGTGAACAGGATTATTTCTTATTTCTGTAGTTCCTTAGAGACTTTTTTTTTTTTTTTTTTACAAATAGCCAATGTTTGTTTGGTTTGTTTGGGTAATTTTCCATTATTTTTTGGCTAGAAATAGCATTTAATTCTCGTATTGTTATTTGATATTTTTATTTCAGGTAAGATCCCTCTTTGGGAAGGGATATTTTCTTCATATCGTAAGTGACTGTGTCTGACCTCTTAGCCAAAATGTGAGACACTTGTATATTTTACGTAGTAGTTGTAAGAACGTTTTTTTCACTGTAAAATTGCCAGGCTTCCAAGAACAAGTTTCTCATTGCCTGTCTGTCCTGAGCCACAGGCCAGTGGGATCCCTGCTGTTCAGTGCTGTAACCTGCACAGGGATGTGACAATGATCAGTTTGAGGCATGAGTTTCTTATGAATTAATTCAATTAATTCTTTTCTGATGTTCTGGGGGTTTTTAAATCTCAAATTAACACTCCCCATGTTTGAGTTGTAATGTGGCCCTTTTTGCAGCTTGACTTAATCTGTGTAAAAGGCTTGAAATAAGTGATTTTTTTTTTTTGCCAGACTTGAGAACTGTGCATGTTGTTTAAGACTGACTGGTTCAGTGGAGGATGAAAATACCAGATAATCTGATCTTGGCTATGGGACCATCAGCAAAGGCACATAATGTTTCCCTAGCTCTTTGGACACTGAGACCCCAAGAAGTCAAAAATATGAAAATATTTTTTACTTTAAAAAGGTCCATTCTTGTAAATAGCTTAATAAACTCCACCAAATATGCTATAACACATGGTCCTGAAAAGTTAGCTCAAGCCTGGGCAGAGTACAGTGATATATGGTGTATTTTAATTAAAATGGCTTTGACAATCCTGTTCAATGTTTCATTAAAATCAAAGTATGTGAATCATAAGCCATAAGCATTAATTAGTGTGTTGCGAGGCAAATCTCATTTGACTGTACTTGATTAACACAGCGTTTGTAAACACTTTTTATTAACAGAGTTGCAGTCATCAATCAATTTGAAATCCAAATTTTTAGAGTTACCTACTGCTCTTACTTAACACCCAGAAGTAATGGACATCTGAACGGTGAATTAAACTTTCCTGGTAGCAGCTCTGCTAAGAGCTGATATTTATATGGATCTGTGTTACACAAAGCAAAATAATTCTTGGTGCTCGTTCCGTTTGGAGAGAGCTTAATTCTGAATCTCAAAAAATCAATCCCTCGATGTTTTTGCTACCTTGGGGTACGTGGTACGGGGGATGCCGCTCCTTGCTGTCTGTCTTGTGCCTCTGACACACAACGCTGAGCCTCGTCCCCGGGGCGCGTAACCCTGCCTGGGCACTGCAGCTTTGGATGCAGCCTCTGTACAGAAAGGATCCAGCCATCCTGGCCACTCCTTGCATCTTTTTGATGCTCCAAGTCTCAGTCATTTCTTTTTTTCTCTAGCTGGCTCATGTTCTGTGCCTGCTGGATAACATACTCAATCATAAACTCTTGCATTTAGCTAGTGAATTTTTTTAGGCAAGGGGAGGGAGCAGTCCAACCCTTCTCAGAAGCAAGCTGGGTTTACCCAGACAAAATCTTTCCCACTGCAGCAGGCATCGATCCCATGAGGTCACCTTAAGCCCCTTGCCCTTGAAACCATCAGTTTGTTTCATGTCTGACTGCCTTAATGCCAAGTAGGTCAGAGATCCCCAAAGGAGCAAAAGATGCCTTCAGAGTCAAGCAGAGGTTCTGCCGGGAGCCACGGCTGCGTCGGGAGCTCGGCATTTCTGCGGAGGTCGTCCCCAGCCTGCCTCGGAGCAGCATTTTGGCATTTCTGAAGCGGTGCGCTTTGTCCGCTCACTTAGATCTTCAGCTTGCATTGCTGCAGTGGTACCCTGAAGTCTGTGCCTGTCACCCTGTGGTATGGGGTGTCTTCCACTGGACTGGGAAAAGAGTGGGAAGGTTAAGGGATGATGGGGCTTTCCAGCCTTCCCTCTTATTGCAGGAGCTTTCTCACCTGCTCCAGAAGAGTCAGAGGGAAAACACGAGAGAAGACTTGGACGGTTCGATTGCAAGCGAGTAGCTGGTACAAATAAAAAAGGAATGAAATGAGGTTTTATCCTGCTTTGCTGAGCAAAAATTGTCCTTGAGTCAGTTGAGGATCACCTGGAGGGCTTTCACAGAGCTTCAGAAGGGTTTCTGGGTGTGGTGTGGGCAACGTGAGAGAAGGCTGGCAAGAGTTTATGTTGTCATCCCTTAGCTTGTATATTGGAGCTGCCTTGCAGCCAGTGTCCCTCCTTGGCACACCGGGTTGCCCCAGGCGGCGTTTGCCACCTCCCTCGCCGGCGCTCCACGCCGCAGTTCGGAGGCACGCAGCGAGCGGGATGCCGTGGCTGTGCCGAGAGCTCTGGGCAGAGGTTTCTGAACATACCCCAGGCAAACGTTCGTGTGTCGTGCTCCTCCACAAACAAAAAGTCGTGCAAGCTGGAAGACCTATCGGTTTGCTGTCATCTGGGTGATGTGTGCTAACCGGGGGATACGTCAGCTGGGATGAACGGGAAGGTTCAGGAAATTCACGTTACTCCCCCGCTTGCTGAGCTTTCTGGAGCCGGTGAAGATCTCATGCCGGGCGGTTTAGAGTTTACCTACAGGAGAAAAATACTGCAGCAGCAATTGATCCCAGCCGGCTGGCAGGAGCATTCCGCAGGTAGCCGCAATTCCTCAGAGGAGCGGAGCTGATACGGATCTTTTCTGCGCGCTCGAGAGCCGGAGCCCTGCCTGTGCCATGGCAACAGGAGTTGTCTTCATGCCACGAAGAGGAGTGTTCACTTAATGCTGCTGTTCAGATCTCATATGCGTATCCATATGCCGTATGAAGCAATACTGACCCGTTGGTATGGCAGCGCGATTTCTTGATCCAAGAAAATGTCAAGTCCCTCTCTCCTTGGCTTGCAGTTGGCAGTAGTTTATCCCACAACGCTGTATTTATATTGGGTAAAGTTCAGGGAGAAATACTGCTGGAAATTGTGTTGATTTGGGTAAAGGGAAGGGGAGTGAAGAGGGAAAAATACATGCTTTTTTAGAAGAACTGAGCTGAATTGACTTAGTTCCCCTTGGTACGCCATGACCTGCTGAAGCAGCACAATGGTCTTCATCTCTGACTCACACAGCCTGGAATGGGTTTTGATTTAAAAAAAAAAAAAAAAAAAAAAAGTTAAAAAGAAAGATTGATGTCTCAGATGAGGGATGTCAAATCTACCCTGCTGCTCAGAAGATGTTTGCCAGAAAAGCCTACAGAGCTAGGTGCGAAAAAGTTTGCAGCTTGGTGTGAATAAACTCATTTGCCACAGTTCCTATCAGTGCATTTGAAGTTGCCATGGAGGGTGGGATCCGTGGTAGGAGAAATGTTAATAAAGTAATTAATAATTATGTACATAGCTCTCTAAAAATAAGCTGTCATCACTAAGCGGATGGTTTGTTGTATCATAGTGCTCAGCAACAGAGAGCTCTTAAGTGAAGTGACCCTTGTTCTTTCAGGTGCCTCCATTTCTTTAATGGACAAGGAGGGTTTGACGGCCCTCAGCTGGGCTTGTCTGAAGGGACACCTCTCCGTGGTGCGTTCCCTGGTAGAGAACGGAGCTGCCACCGACCACGCGGATAAAAACGGACGCACTCCACTGGACCTGGCAGCTTTTTACGGCGATGCAGAGGTGGTAAGTGGCCTGTAATACATCCAGAAGAAAACAGGCAGTTGGTGTAAAAGGCTTAAAATAGTACGGTTCGGCTTGGTGTAGCAATAAGCATATAGAGTCCCGGCCCTCCATGCATGCAGGCGCTTCTGCAGAGGACAGTGCATGAGCCTGATGTACTCTCGGACCCTATAGAGGTGGTTTGAGCCCAAGCAGTGGAGCAGAGCAAGCTTTTGCTGGTTGTACATCCCCAGCAGCGCGCGAAGGGTCTCCCCCGGGAGCAGAACTGACTGTTGGGCTTCTCGTTGCAGGTTCAGTTTCTGGTGGACCATGGGGCCATGATCGAGCACGTTGACTACAGCGGGATGCGCCCACTCGACAGGGCAGTGGGGTGCCGCAACACCTCAGTTGTCGTCACTCTCCTGAAGAAAGGAGCAAAGATAGGTAGGGACAAGGGGACAATCCACCGTTGGCTCTGTGCTCAGGCAGGACTCCGAGCAGTGGGGCTGGCTTCCTACAAAATACAAGCGTAATGCAGAGGCAGCCTCAGCCCCAGCTGCTGCTTCATACTCCAAAAGCAGCCAGCGAGTCATGACTGCCTTGATCTCTTTATTAAAACGGGGAATATTTTTTTTTTTTGCTGTCGTGTTACTTAGCAAAGTTAATCAATAAACAACTGTTTCTTTGGCAAGGTCTTTCCTCTGGTAATGCTTTTTCTATCTTTACTAGTCTGAGTCGACAAACGTACTATGTCCATGCATTGCTGTGAGCTGCTGCATTCACTTGCTCTGTGTATGCTTTCAGATCTTAGTGTTACCTGCACTGCGCCACACAGCTGCTCACGTTACGTTTTCCTGTGAAAGGGGATTTTGCTGGTGCATTGGCTTCTTTGCTGCCTGCCTCTCACAGCTGCTTTTTTCCTTTCTTTTTTTTTTTTTCACCTTCATCCATTTTTTTTTTCCCCTCTCTCCTACAACTTTTTGTTTTCTCCTTTCTTTGAAGGTTGTCAGACGTTACCGAGTCGCCCACGAGGTATATCTCATTGCTGTCAGCATCAGCTTCGATCTGATAGCTTTGTCAGCCTTGCTTTCTCCTGTTTGATTTAGCCTGCATGCGTCCCCAACACCTCTAATCTTTTAATTTACCTCACCTTCAAATAATTTTTTTAATGACTGTTGCAGAGAATAACTTGAACTCAAAAACTAACCTCCTTCCCCCAAAATGTACTGAATCTACTTATAGAGTATTGTTGACTTATTCTTCACCCACACTAATGAGTTGTCCCCAAATTTTTGCCACCCCTTCCCTCCCAGTATTAGTCCTTGAGATAACAACTGGCTCTGCATGGGCGGACCCCTGCGCAGAGCCAGCATGTCCCCAGCCCAACGGATGGCTTTGGCACCAGCAGCACTTAGACACGATCTTTCCTTTGTTGTATTTTCCGCCTTAATGGATTTTCTACTCTAGTATTTCACATCTTGTGAAGTTGGAAATCACAATGCACTTAAACACAAAACGCCTATCGACAGTCGAACTGCAGATTTCCTAGTACACTTCCAGAGATTTTAATTTAGAAATGCTTTTATGTAACCACTCTGATTTTTCCTTTTAAATATGTTTTGTTTCCCCCACCCCAGCTGGTTCCACAATCAGCACTGCCCTCTTGTGGAAATGGCTCCCGTCATTTCCCAGACCATCATGGTGGTGGTGATTAGGATTAGCCTTAATGACTGCAAAGGAAAACCATTGCAATGTGGATGACGTTAATTTAAGTGCGAGAGGAACTGTCAGCTCGATCATTTGGAGCGCTCTGCCCTTTGACCATGCCAAGTTGTTCTCTCCAGCAGAAATTCCCACCCCAGGATATTTTTTCCACCCAGCTTCCTACCACCCTTGCATTGTATGAGTTTTTTACCCATCATGCATCCTGTACACTACAGGTCCAGCAACATGGGCGATGGCAACCTCCAAACCAGACATCATGATCATCCTGTTGAGCAAGCTGATGGAGGAGGGAGACATGTTTTATAAGGTGAGAAGCGTGTTTTTGGAAAAATTGAACAGATGCAGCTTGCAGCACAACTTTGTATGAGGTTTTGAGTGAGCAATGCTGCTGCCTTAAACCATGGCAAGTAAAAGCTACTGCTGACAGCGTTCCTTGTGTTGCAAACTGTTTGGTTTTGGTTAGTGGAGTTGGGGAGGGGGGACTGATTGCCCAAATCTGTAATGAAGCTGAAGCACAGCCAAGTCTCTCTGCATTCTGGATTTGAGCCAGCGCTTCATTTCCTCTTTGAAAACACCAGAAACCAAGTGTTTTACAGAGGTTCAGAGCGCTGATGTCATTGCATCAGATCTGGCAACATTGTCATTACCTAGCAGGCTCACTGCTGTGGAACAAGGCAACAAGATAGTATATCCCAGAAAAACTCCTGGAAGAAACTTTTTGCAGTGAAAACAGATTGTCAGGACACCGATGGCTTTGTCGTGTCCTTTAGCCCATGGGAGACATTCCACCATTACAGTTAGAGAGTCTTTTTTGCTCTGTGTTTATTTTAAGCCGATCTTTAAAACCTGGAGATTTGCACACACACACAAAATGTGCAAGTACAACAATGATTCACTGTTAGGCTCTAAGGGTGAAGCAGAAAATATGCAAAGCTGGCATTGTAACTGGAGTTATCTGCCAGAGATACATGATACAGCTGAGAAACCTGAGTCTACAAAGTTTTAAAGCTTACTATTTGTAGCTGCAAAATTTATGTCCTAGATCCCATTTTGCCCTCTTTCTTTCACCCTAGCTGCCACGGCTGCCCCTCTCCAGGGTGCAGATCATCCATCCCAAAAATAGGTGCCCAAAATAGCAAAGATGAGTCGCCCTTTGAAGGTGACTGTTGCGTCCCAATAACTATAAAAGGAACCTGGTTGACAGGCTTAGATGTAGACACCTAATTTTCAGACATCTAAAGTCCAGGGAGATGAATCTCAACTGGTTCGTCCAACTTCAGAGCCACATCGGTGCCATAACATTTATCTTTGCTATTGCAGAGGCTTCTCTGAGCCCCAGGAACTCCACCCAAAGTCCCACACTTCGTATTCTTTACCATCCCTGGTCCTTACTAAGCTTTGGGTGTAAGGTGTTGTCCAGAAATGGGTTACTGATCACCCAGCTCAGAAGGCCATCCATCCAGAAACCAGATGGAGTTGTATCAAGTTAACAGAACACAAGTTCTGCTGTGTTTCCCACTGTAGCGTGACAACTCTGTACTAAGTGGGAGAGCTCAACTTGCACAAGACATCTGCATTTCCAGATCAGATGCTCCCTTGATCAAACGTTCTGGCTTTCCTTTCTAGAAAAGAGCTAAATAGTGAAGTCAAGTTACCTTAACCACCTAAAACTTTCGTGGGGCTGGTCAGTGAGTTCTCTGCAGTGAAGTAAACTCAACCCAAGGATGTGTTTTGACATGTTCTCCTTCTATTAGAAAGGTAAAGTGAAAGAGGCTGCCCAGCGCTACCAGTATGCTCTGAAAAAATTCCCCAGGGAAGGGTTTGGAGAAGACCTGAAAACCTTCCGTGAGCTGAAGGTGTCGCTCCTTCTCAACCTCTCCCGGTGTCGAAGGAAAATGAACGTAAGTCTCCCCACTCTTCATGGCCTTAAGCGCAAGCTGCCAGCTTTCTGCCTGTGCACAGAGACGTGTCCATCCTGTATTTGTGCTTTGACCTCTGAGATCTCTCCTCTGTGTAACCTGGTTGTCCTTCACAGAGCACTGACATATTATAATTCAAAAGAAGTAATGATTTAGTATGCATTTCTGATGATTAAAAATTCATTGCTATGTTTATAGCTTTTTGAATTTTTTATTACTCCCTTTTGATGATGATGTGAATTGGGGGTGGAGGCATTTTCCAGATTTCTAGGGCAGCGATGAGGGAGGAGCCAGGAGATGTGCTCCTTTGAATACTAATTAATTTAAAATGAAGGAGCATATGCTTAGGGGGCTAGCACTTCCCCAGGGCAGTGACTCATCCAGAAACACCCCCACATACTCCCTCTCCTCCCAAAACTGCCAGATCACTGTCACTCTCTTTGGTCCAATCTAGCAGCATCTAGCGACCAACTCCTGCAGCGTGTCTGTTCTTCCAGCAGACAAGTGCCACCTCCCCCTTGCTCTGCGTGCAGGGGCTTTCACCTCAACAACTTAAAGTCTCCCTAGACTCGAAAAGTGAAATCTCCGCCGAGGCCGTGAGCCAGCGAAGATTACACTGGAGGGGAAAGGGTTTCTGTGACACCTTCATTTCTTTAAGCTGTGAGGGAGAAAGATGAAAAGCAATGGAAGTAGAATCTGAATGCTGCTGAACAAACAGCACAGTTTGTAGAAAAAGTGTGAACCTTCTCTTTAAACAAGCCAACTCGCAGCTAAGCCTGCGCTTTAAGGACAAGATTTTGGGTTTATTGTTAACTGGGGAATCCTAGGTTTTGTGATAGAAAATTTCAGAGGGTTGTAATTACTCCTGCAGTTTTTGCACTTATAGATGAGACCATAAAGGTACCTACCTCTTGACTACATTCCCAGTTTAGTCTATTAGGCAGTATCTCTTCAGTAACTGCTACCGAAGGTACAAACAGAAGTATGAGCTTCCCCAGGCAGAGCATCCAGATAGCAAGCTCCAGGTAGCAGGAGTTTGTTTACCAAGTTTTTGACCAAATCAGGAGTACTCTTCAGTCCTTTCTCCCAGAACTGCCCAGGGTCATAGCCCAAAGTCAGCAATGCAAAGCAATGTTTGGCTGTGAAATGAAAGCCCCTCCACTGGGAAGAGGTCTCCTTCACAAGTGCTGAGCCTCAGCTGAGCTTGCTTGTTCGTGAAGCATTCAGGAGAAGGCAAGGGAGGACAGCCGGCAGGATTTGAACCATAGCTGATAGTCTGATCTCGTGGCACTGCCACTCAAAAGCACCCAGAGCAGTCTCCGTCCCATGCTGCCACCTTCTACCTCCCCACTCCCAAACCAGTCTCCCAAGTGAGGTGTAGGGGAGAGGCAAGGAACAGTGGAACGGGTGGCACTGATAGGAGACCTTTGCCAGGCAAGTACTGTTTGTAGCTACTGAGATATCGTAGTCCCTTCCTTCATGTGCAGTTTTATTCAGCCCCTTCGAAGTATGTCAGTGTGTTGCAGAGGGGAAAGCAGAGGGCGTGGGAAAGGTTTCCTATTGCTTTCAACTATGGAAAAAAATCCTTCACGAGATTACATTCCAGCCTCTGTGAGACCAGATGTTTCCTCAAGACTGTAGGTTGTTGGAGAGGGATATTGCATGCACTTGTTGGGGACACAGTGAGAACGGAGCCAGTGGCGCGCTGGCCTCTGTGGGTGGTGACAGCATCCAGCATTACGAGAGGGCTTTGAGTCTTCAGACGTGCCATTGTAGCTCTCTGGCTGTAAATGATGTTGAATCCATGTGAAACATTCCAGTACCATGAAGTTTTCCATGGTACCTGCAAAAAAAAAAAAAAAGTCCATATTAAGTTTGTTTTCTTCCCAAACTGTGTATATTTTTATTTCTATATCTATTCAATTACTTATCTGCACACCTATTGTAATGACAGGATTTTGGAATGGCGGAGGAATTTGCTACTAAAGCACTGGAGCTGAAACCGAAATCTTATGAAGCTTACTATGCAAGAGCAAGGGCCAAACGCAGCAGCAGGTGAGGAGAGAGAGAGAGAAAAGTGTGAGGGGCTGGTCTCTTCGAGCCTGGCCGCACTGATGTAGGCATCCACCGTGCAAAACCGTACCACTGTCCCCATGGGAAGAAATGGCAAAGGAACGTTCATTAATGAGATTACCAACCTCTCAAACTCCAGAGTAACACCCTCCCTCATTTGGTAATTTCTGGAGACAGCTGAATGCAAATGTTTTGAGAGGTTCATCTTAGTTGAACTTTGTCTGAACATCTTACTACACTGGAAACCTTTACACCGAAGTTGGGTATTCTTTTTAAAAATACACTTTAGTTCAACCACAACTTGAGACTCGAAGCAAAATATGACTCATGGAAGCCCTGTGGCCCGTGTTATGCAAGAGGGCAGACTCATTCATCACTACGATCTCTTCCGGCCCTAAAATCTGTGAATGTCTCTGTCCTACAGCACTTTTTGCAAGGCAGAAACTGCTGACTAGCTGTGCAGTGACTGTGCAGGCAAGCGCCAGCCGGTGAGCTTTCAGGCATAGCTTGTGCTCAGAGCACTGCAACCAGCTTCTAGAGAGCTGCAGCACTGGGATCTCTCTGCATCTCAGATGGAGCCTGGAGGATTCGCTTGTTAACCTCCCTGAAGGCTAAAAGATGTGAGATTAGATTAGTTTCAAAACCGATCAATGCCATTCCTAAATGAGCAGGAGGGGCTTGCTTTTGAGTCCTGTGCTGAAGGGCTGGGTGCACTGTCATTGCGCGCATCCTGGTTTTAAACGGCAGCCAAAATGCCATGCACGGCAGTGCAGAGAACCACCAGTAGCCGGAGGTATGTCAAGTCCACCTGTGCAAACTTCGTAGCTCAGCAGACACCACCACCATTTGACCTTCCATGCTCAAGGCGATGTGTGGAACCAGGCTGCTGGCCCAGGTAATGCTGCGCTGCCTGGTCCACCGGGTCTTGACGTGGGAGGTGAAGCCATGACCTTCTGTTCTGCAGAGAAGTCCTGCTAGCTGAGCCACACTGACCTAATGCCTTTCCTTTAATGGTTTTCCTCTCCATTGTTTCCAAAACACTTGTAAGAAAGCGTAAGAACCGGGTTCCTTTCCAGATAGTATCAGCCTCCCCACATTGAAGCGTCCTTTTCTCCCCAGGTCTCTCCAGCAGAAACTTTGGCTTTTCTTCTCTATTTCCCAGCTTGTGCCCAGCAGCACCCCTGAGGTCAGCACAGTCTGGGGAACAGGAGGCTTTTCCTTCCTCCACCTGGTTTTCAATGGCTTGTGCAAAAGCTTAGGCCAGTGTTGGGAGGTGCTGGGGAGTTTTTCGGTGCGATCGTCCCCCCAGATGACAATCGTGTTCAAACAGATGGTTTTGCTCAAAAGCGAACAGTGTCCCTGTAAATGACAACCCCCTTCCCCGAACCCCCACCTCCCTTTTACTCCTCACAGGCTGGCCTTTCCCTTGCAAAGGCTTCCCCGGGGGCTCGCAGGCTCCCTAACATTGCTCGATTCCTTCATTCTGAAGAAGTTAGCCAAATCCATTGGAAAATTGGAGAGACAAGCCTTGCCTAAAGCGCTGACCCATGGGAGCCCCTGAGCTCTGGAGCCAGCCCTGACACTGTGTGGTCTTGGCATCAGGCAGAAGTTAAATTTTCACTGGCGTAAGCGGTTGCAACTCCGTCAAAGCTGCGCTTGTTTACAGTAGTGGTGAGCTTGGCTCTTAGTTATTGATGCTTTGGTTTCCCGTTTGTTAACGCAGGGGCAGAGCTCCTGGCGGTGCTGTGAGGAGTAATTAATTAGCCTGCAGAGGACAGGCGGTTTTGCTAGTCGGAGTTGTGCCATCTCAGGACTGTGTTCCCCTCTTCTCCAGAATGACTGGCAGTGTTTTCCTTCAGTTTGCATAAAATAAATCCGAGGGAGGCACATAAGGCAGAGTTTGAGAGACGCACCCAGTGGTAGCCATCACAGACATCTCCCTCAGTAACACGGACAAGCCACTTAACCCTCAGGAGCCTCCGAGAACGGCTCCGTTCCAGTCCAGAGTAATTTCAGTTCTCATTTCTGTCCCTTTGTCAAGCAGGCAGTTTTCAGCAGCCCTGGAGGACCTGAACGAGGCCATCAAGCTGTGTCCCAACAACCGTGAGATCCAGCGGCTGCTGATGCGGGTGGAAGAGGAGTGCAGGCAGGTGCAGCAGCAGCAGCAGCAGCCGCCGCCGCTCCCGGTGGAGCCTGAACCTGAAGTCCAGCATGAAGAGCTGTATTCCGTGCAAGACATCTTTGAGGAGGAGTACCTTGAGCAGGACGTAGAAAATGTTTCCATCGGCTTGCAGACAGAGTCCAGGCCAAACCAAGGGCTGCCCATCATCCAGAGCCCACCCCCGTCCCCAGCTCACAGGGACTCGGCCTATATTTCTGGCTCACCTCTTGGCTCTCATCAGGTCTTTGATTTCAGGTCCAGTAGCTCCGTGGGTTCGCCAACCAGGCAAGGGTACCAGTCCACGTCTCCTGCTCTGTCTCCGACACACCAAAACTCGCATTATAGACCCAGTCCTCCGCACACATCCCCTGCTCACCAGGGCTCCTCTTACCGCTTCAGCCCACCTCCTGTCGGAAGTCAAGGGAAGGAATATCAAAGCCCACCACCTTCTCCTCTTCGTAGAGGTCCTCAGTATCGCGCCAGCCCCCCGGCAGAAAGCATGAGCGTTTATAGGTCCCAGTCTGGTTCCCCGGTTCGTTATCCGCAAGAACCTAGCGGAGTCAGCCAGCTCCCCGGTAGACCGAAGTCTCCGTTGTCCAAGATGACGCAGAGATCTTTCCAGATGCCCCAGCTCCCCGTGGCCGTGCCGCAGCAGGGGCTGAGGCTGCAGCCAGCCAAGGCGCAGATCGTGAGGAGCAACCAGCCCAGCTCAGCCGTCCATTCGAGTACCGTAATCCCAACTGGTGCTTACAGTCAGGTTGCCCACTCGATGGCCAGCAAGTACCAGTCAGCGTCAGGGGAAATGGGGGTTAGCCAGAGCAGGTTGGTCTACCAGGGCTCCATCGGGGGCATCGTTGGTGACAGCAGACCGGTGCAGCACGTTCAGGCGAGCCTCAGCGCGGGAGCGATCTGTCAGCACGGCGGGCTGGCTAAAGAAGACCTTCCGCAGAGACCGTCCTCGGCGTACAGGGGGGGTATGAGATACAGCCAGACACCTCAGATCGGGCGAAGCCAGTCCGCTTCCTACTATCCGGTGTGTCACTCGAAGCTTGACCTGGAACGTTCTTCCCTCCCCGCCAGCCAGCTGGGCTCTCCAGATGTGTCTCATCTCATCAGAAGGCCCATCACAGTTAATCCCAGCGAAATCAAGCCTCACCCGCCGACTCCGAGGCCCCTGCTCCACTCTCAGAGCGTCGGCCTCCGCTTCTCTCCTTCCAGCAATAGCATCTCCTCCACCTCCAACCTGACTCCCAATTTCCGCCCTTCTGCTTCGATTCAACAAATGGAGATTCCTCTCAAGCCAGCTTATGACAGAGCGTGCGATGAACTTTCTCCGGTCTCTCCCACGCAGGGGGGTTACCCCAGCGAGCCAGCCCGTTCCCGGACCACACCGTTCATGGGAATCATAGATAAAACGGCTCGGACTCAGCAGTACCCCCACCTCCATCAGCAGAACCGGACCTGGGCTGTGTCGTCAGTGGACACTGTCATTAGTCCGACGTCTCCTGGCAATCTCCCCCAGCCGGAATCATTTAGCCCGCCTTCTTCAATCAGCAACATTGCCTTTTATAACAAAACCAACAATGCACAGAATGGCCATTTGCTAGAGGAAGACTATTACAGCCCCCATGGGATGCTGGCCAATGGGTCCCGGGGAGACCTCCTGGAGAGAGTCACCCAAGCCTCCTCGTACCCCGACGTCAAGGTGGCAAGGACGCTGCCTGTGGCGCAGGCCTACCAGGACAACCTGTACAGGCAGCTCTCCAGGGACTCCAGGCAAGGGCAGACATCCCCAATCAAACCAAAGAGACCATTTGTGGAGTCTAATGTGTAAAAGACGCTTGTTGGAGTAAGACCCTCATGTTTTCAGCACACACTTCCAAGCTTGATTTCCATGCATATTATGATTATTATTATTATTTTTATTTCTCTTTGGTAGCTACATGACCAAGTTTCTCCGGTACTTTGTGTGGTGGTCAGACAGCCATGCACGTGCTCCAGCCCTTTCGTTCCCCAGCTGACCGTGAAGCCAACATCAGCCGAGCCAGTATCGTTTGCCCAATTCCAGCTAAGTTCCCAACCAGGATACCTTAGTACATGGTGCGGGGTGGTCCAGAAATAGCCCCTACGCAGCAGGAGGTAACCAGCTCTTTTTCAAGAGACAATCGCGTTTGATTTAAATGGGTTTCTTTTGTCTCGATGAGCTCTTACGCAGTTCTGATAGGAATTCCTAGCGGGAGCAGAGCAGGGATCACAGGAGCCTTTCCCAAGGCTGCATCCGCAGGTCCCCGTGCCAGCAGGGTCGTTTGGCTCTTTGCCCCGAGGAGCAAATTACCCACAGCAAGCAAGGGCACGATGAGTTTCAATACCGAGTAGCTATGCAGAGTAACCATCCTGCTTCATCCGGTTTATAGCAGTTTAATCCGAATTGGATTCCTTTGTTATTTAACCGCGTCATCAGCCAGAAGGGGTGGGGATCACACGATGCTTTGCTGCTTTGCAAGCTGCCTGCCGGGTGCCCCGACACCGATTTGCTCCGGGGCATTTTACAAGCATTGAGAGATTAAAGTTGGCCCTTCGTATGCGTTTTAGTCAGCCAAGGGAATTGGCCAGAAACCTCTTGTGCGTGAACTGGGATTACAACAACTTCTTCTTCACACAGTTAGCGGATGACTGCACCTCACACGCACCACCGCGTTTTCACCGGGACGGTTTAACGTTCGGGGTTTCATTGGGTGGACTTTTTCTTACTTGCAAGGGAAAACAGAAATCTGATTTAGAAAACGGTATTCGAGGAAGAAAATTGCAATTTAAAATTTTTTTTTAGAATTCTTTTATGATGAGGATGCGTAACGTGGCACGATGGTTCCTGAGACAGGAGGGGTCCTTCAGCAACCCCAGCCCTGCAGCATCCCTTCCCTCCAGCTCACTCCCACCTGGGGAGCCGGTGCTGTAGCGAGGGCCGCGCTCCTCTAAGATCTGTTTCCAAAATCTTGGAAAGCGATTGCCGTGTTCCATACCTGTAAATGGTAGAGACCATGTTTTGCTTTTTAAGGAGCTGTAGTTAAAACAAAGATATTTATAATTTATTTATGCGATCTATTTCAGGACATTTTTTGGTTTGCGTTGTTTTTTCTATTTTTTTTTTTTAAATCAAATGCAAATCACAATAAGACAGTGTGAAAAGCAGGGGACGGTTCCAAAATCCTTTTTATAGGATTTTCAATAATTTGTCAATTATTCTCTGAAATTTGGGGGGGGCGGGGGGTGGAGGAACTTTCTTTACAGATTTGTTTATTACTGGTGGGTTTGTAATCTGCCTTTTCAGTTACTGAGGGTGAAGGGTGGGATGAACAGGGGAGAGAGTGATAACCCTGTAGCTTGTTTTAAAGCAAAATAGTGCCTGTTGCCCAATGCCGAACCTCACTCATATCAACTCTTAAGAGCGATTTCAGTGCTGAGCAGGAGGAGCGATACCTTTCGGTGTTTCCAAAGGGCTATACGAATAGATTGCAAGACTTCTTGAACCAAATCATGGGGTCCAACCTCCGCTGGTGTAAAAGAGCATATCCCCAGCGCGACATCAGTGCAGCTACATCCATTTATACCAGCTAAGGACTTGGTCTGAAACTCTTAAGCAAACCCTGGCTTCGATGGGGCTTTCTTTTTTTATTCCTGTGTGTGGATCAGCACATCTCATTGCTGTTTCGTTGCCTAATTTGCTCAGAGCAAACTGGGACATGCATACCTTGGGACGATGGAAGCTTGTGTCTCATAGACACGTTGAGAGGGTTCAGGGGGTGTTTCCTCCATGGGGTTTGGCGATTCTTGTGCTCTTTTGGGCTATTTGGTGTTTGCCCAAGCCAGTATTTGGATTGAGGTTGGTGTTTTCTTTCTCGAGGTGCAACCCAGTGCTGACTCTTTGCTTTATTACAGGACTCGGTAGACTGGGGGACCCTTCGGTAGGGTGGGCTCCCCGCGGCTGTGGGGACACTCAGCTTCATGCACTATTTCTCCCCTTGCAAAGGGGGTGTGATGATTTTTTTTTTTCTTCCTCTCTTTTTTTTGAAGCAGCGTGTTCTGCTTTATAAGGAATAACCAATTTCTTCTCCGCATACAGTGCACCTATAGTTAGGACATGCGTATCTGTGGGTCTGGAGCAGCACCAGTCGCTTTGCTCAACGCCTCCCATCCAGCTTTCTGTTCGAGTGAGTGGCTTCCTACCTTTAGTTGCTTCTTTGAAAGGAAAAAGTAACCAAATTCAGCCCCGTCCCTATTTTATACGGCCGAGCGAGATGTGCTATGGCTGTGAGCCGTTTCTCTCCGCTGAGATGCAAACGGGACGATCCGAGAGCAGCGATGCGAGAACTGCCCATGCTTTGCTTTTGCTGTTCACTGCTGTGTGCTCCCAGTACTGTCCTTCCGAAACATCCCCTCACAGCACTTCTGTGTATAACTTTTGGGTTTATGAAGACGTTTTAAGGGAAAAAGAAAACAGCTCACACTTTTAACACAAACACCAAGCTGAAAGAAGGCTTAAATACTGCAGCGTGCAGGTTTTTTCACGATACCACGTGTTACATTTTTCACAGGATTCTTGCACTAATGGTTTTCCATCTGTTCTCTCTGTAAATGGGTGCACTTTACTGTTTGAATTTGTTACTATGATAAATACTGGATATTTAAGCGTGAGTAGTGTCTTCATTAGAAAATAGCAAAACAGCTCTTGTCTCTTAGTGTATTTTTCAAAAAAAAAAGGAAAAAAGAAAAGAAACGAAGCAATGAATCATAACATTTATAGCACAAGAACTGACTCTTGTATATAAGCATCAACAGATTGAGTAATTTTTAAATACAAAATTATTTGCGGTGGTTTTAAAGCACTTCCCCAGCAATTCTCTTAGGGACAGTTGAGGCAGGATGGCTGCTGTCATCCCCGGGTGGGTGAGGAGCACACCGCTCCCTGGAAAAGCCGTTCTTTACGCAGTGCCCTGTGTCCTCAAAGTCACGATTCGGATTTGGCATGGACGAAAAGCAGAGGTTGTTCCGTATTGTGCTGTCGTGCGTGGTCCTGTTGTGAAGCGCGCTGTTGTACACGTGGCTCGGTGGAGCACGAGGCTCGGATCTCGCCTGACGTCCCTTCGCCCTGTCATCTTAGATCTCGATCTGACGAGCCCAGGCCGCGTTGCGGAAGCATGCGCAGAGTTTCAGGGTCGGTGCCGTCTTGTCCGTCCGTGCTACATATTTAATTACTCTTTGAGTAATTAAGATGTGGGACAACGCTGCCAGCCAGCACCTCCATCCCTTCCCCGGCTGCAGTGGCACCGCTGGCGAGCCCCCGTCCTGCGAGCGAGTAGGATTCGTAGGTGCACCGAGTAAAGCAGGTTCTTGATGGCGTTGAAACCTCCGGGTTTGGTTCTTGGGGCGCGTTGGGTAGGCGATGCCAAAGCCGACCCCTGTATTTAGCTGACCTTCCCACCAGCTGTCTCTCGTCTTCTGCCCGCAGCCACTCCAAGAGCTGCGTGTGCCGCCGCAAAGCCGAAATCTTCTCTCCCAGCTTGGGCTGTGGGTGTCTGCCGCATCCACGGGTGGGGATTCACCGGCTCTTGCTTTATCTCCCAGGCTGGGAGGATGCTCTGGTCCCAAGGGAGGGGACATCCGCCTGGTGGGGGCTTTGCAGCGGTCCCCTACCAGCCAGGCTGGGAATGGCATTGGAGGGCTTTGAAAATAGTCGTTAGTGCTTAGGAAAGGGAGTGTTTTACAAAGACGGATCCCTTGGGATCTGTCTCCAAAGGTGAAGGTGCCGCGCAGCCTGAGCCGCCTTCTCCGCGCCACTGCTTGGGAGAGCGCGGGCTGGCCAGCTCCCGACAAACCGAGGAGTGCATATGTCTGTCTGTCCATCTGCTGCCTGGCACCGGTGCCCGCAGGTGGGTCCGTCCGAGCACTGAACTTTTTGGTTTTTTTTCTTTAACCTGGCTGTAAAGAAAACTGCTTGGCTAGTGTGAACATTTGTGTGTGCGTATGACAAACACCTAAGCCATACTTGGATTAGGTCCGGAACCAGGGTGGCTGCTAAATTTGGAGCGATTCAGTCCCCTTGTACAAAGGTTGCTGTATATTCAGGGTTACCCAGAAGAAGTCTAGCTAAAACCGAAGTGCCAGCTCCGCCTTATCTAGAGAAAAGCAAGCCGGTGTGCCTGCTCGTCCTCCGCCTTCCTTGCAAAGGGGGGTCCGCGGTGAGCTGTCGTGAGCTCTTTGGTGGTTGTACTTTGCTTTAGTCTTGGGAATTCAAGATAACTCTTCTACCAGGATTAACGGTGTTTGACCAAGGGCTTAGGGGAAGAGCTGTTGTACCCGCTGGGACCTCTGTGGATAAATGCCTTCACCCCGTGCTGGTTGCTCTACGCAAAGTCTGGCGGGGTGCGTGTTGGACACAAAGCACAATGGTTGAAAGTTAATCTGCGTTTTTTTCAGATTTGTGTGAATAGTTGCTGGATTTTCATTCAATCAAACTCTTTTTTCTAATATAAACCACTAAGGGCTCAATTCTTTAGCAAGATGCATTCATGTCCAACTCCTGACTATACAGCTGGATCTCACCGCAACTGTTACAGACCTACCCGAGAGAAAACACAGCTAGCGCGACCGTCACCGGGAAAGCCAATGGACACCAAACCCATCCGCCGTATCCTTTCCTCCTGCTCATTTTCTAGCTGTCACGGTACTGGGGAGTCAGCAGCCAGGTCCCGTCCAACAGGATCGCATCTGATAGTCGCGAAAACAGAGGGCTGCTTTGCCAAAAGACTTTGTCCCTTCCAGGTGACGCTGTCCGAGGAAGGTGGGGCGGCGGGTTGTCTCCTCCGGCGGGTCGGGGTCGTGCTGGGTGGGTGGGAAAGCCTCACGCCCAGGGCATTGGGTCACTTCACCGTGGGTCTGCCTTGCTGTGCACTGATAAGCCAGACACTGAGAGCAGCACTGTGTGCTACGTAAAGTCCGTTTTGTTGCTACACCGATAACCCAGAGACTCGTGTGGACTCTGCCAGTACTGCCGGTGTCATCCCTGTCCAGCCTTTTCTTTCCCATAGTGTTGCATTCAGCGTTTCGTCTCCCTTCTGTCTTCACATCCGAGAGGATCTGAGTTTGGTACAAACACGTACAGTACACACACCTTGTGCTTGGTACAATTCCCTGGTTGCCATCCTCCGAGACACTTGCTGGGAAGATCTTTAAGACACTTAAATTTTCCTTTAGCTTTTCTATAATTCTGATGTAAAGGACTTTCTCTCTGTACAGTATATTATTCAATGCATGTTCTGTTCTCTCTACTGATATATTGAACACCACACAGTTGTGATATTGTGCAGTGGGAAGAGCAACCCCTGCCGACAGCGGAGGCCTTCGCCTCTCATGTATAAGGAAAGAAGAAAACATATTTTTTCCTTTGCTGTATTTGCTTGAGCAGAGTTTTCTTGTCTGTACATGTGAGCTGTGAGATAGATGTGAAAAGTTCAAAAGAATGCATTCCCCCCCCAATGTATACAGATTGTAATCTGTACAATGAAAACTGTATGTATGAAAAAATGTACTTATTTATAAATGGTTAACACTTGGAAACGGCGTCTGGCCTGGCGTTTTTCCCACGCTGCGGTGAGTGAAGGAGCGTGTTGTGGCCTGTCAGCATGGAAATAACCTGGGGATGTCAGGACGGCACAAGGGTCAGGTCTGGTTGTCGCTGTGTGGGGATGGGGACGGGGACCCGGCACCACCGGGAGCAGGAGGGGACAGAGGCAGCGCTGCTGCTGCCGTGAGGTAAGGGGCATTAATAAAATAGGGGAGGGAACCGCATCGGAGAGTTTTTTCTGGATTAAATTGTGGAAAGCACAGCTCAGTGCTGTGGTCACTGGAGCCCTGCAGCTCCCGAGAACCCGTGTGCCTGCTCGCTTCATCCCTGCCCAAACCCAGGGCTCAGTTTTGCAGCTGAACGCCCCTCGCAGCTGCGAGCATCCCTGCCTCCGGCCGCCGGACCGCACTGGATGGGCAGCGCTGGAAGGATGCGGCGCATCGAGGTTGCGGTGAGCAAAAACCCCCAGGCTTGGGCTTGTGCCTTTGCCAGGGGCTGCATTTGCTTTGCAGCGTGCCGGGAGCTTCACCTGCACGGCTGCCTGTGCCGTAACCCAGAAGGAAGAGGGGACGCTTTCAGCGGAGGAGACGAGCCCGTGTGTCAGGGATGCACCTCCTCAACAGCAGTGGGTCTCCCCCACTTCCATAGGCACGTCCAGTGTGTGGCCAGACCCTGGAGATGTCCCCGTGGGGTCTCTCACGCAGCCACTGGGTGCATGTCACGGGGCCCAGACAGGACAATCCCACCCCAAACACCCACCCTGGCCTCCCCAGCCCCTCGGGCAGCTCCTTTCCTGGCTGCCCACGGCACATGGGAGCTCAGGGGTACCCCAAAACAACGAGCTGGGGGAGCAGAGATGGGAGGAGGACGGGGTTAGCTGCAAACATTTATTGACGTCAGGAACATCCACTGAGCAGACGACACATGACACGAGAGGTGAAAACAATTCAGACGTGAAGACGCTGAACCTGCACAGATGCCCGGTTGCTCCGAGCCCCCGGGGAGCCCTCTGGGGGGGAGCAGCCCCCACCTGGAGCCGCACTTGGAGGGCAATGGGCTGCCAGCGAGTGGGAAATCTGGGTGATGGCAAACATCCCCTCTGCCCATCAGCACCGAGAACGGGCTTTGGGCTTCAGCCCCTCGCAGCGGGGAAACGTGGGCTCCCACCCCCCCTGGTCCCCAGAGCAGGGCACAGCCCAGGGACCCCCATCCTTCATCCCCCAGTGCCACTGCTGTCCCCACGGGGCTGAGGGCTGGCTCGGGGGGGGGGTTACTGGGGGCTACGCGGGGCAGAGCTGGGGAAGATTTAAGGCCAAGCGAGGCTGAACCCAACGGGCAGCGTCACACCAACAAGCGTGTCCTTCCCCCGCTGTCCTCGTCACCCTGAGCCGGGCAGAGCCCCAAGACGCTGGGGACGGGGTACGCAGGAACGTCCCACGGACACCACAAGGAGCTCGTGCCGGGGACCGGGGAGCTGGGGACGTCACTGGCTGCCACCACCGGGGCTCTCGCCCTCCGTCAGGGTCTTGAAGTCCATGGAGAGGGCCAGCTCCTCGGCCAGCGGCGGGCGCTTCCAGTCGTCCCGCGTCAACACGTAGCCCACCACCAGCCCGAAGGCCACCAGCAGCACTCCCAGGGTGTTGGCCAGGACACCTTCGGGCACAAACTGGCTGTAGGAGTCCCTGCGGGGGCAGAGGGAGATGCTCAAGCCTCGGGGTGTGGGTGGCCTGTCCCTACCCTGGCTGGGACCCCCTCCTCATCCTCATCTCCTGGGCACACGCCCTGGGAAAGGTCCCATTCCCCCAAATCAGAGCAAGAGGGGAGTACGCAGGTGCTGCTTGCTTTGGGGAGGGATGCTCTTGGTGACAGCAGAGAAAACTGGGGCCGCGGTCCTGTAGCAGGGCTATAGGCAGCCCAGCACCTCCCCTGCCAGATGTGCTCCCCCAGCCAGAGGGACGTGGCTCCTGGGGTACCCCATAACCGTGTCCCTATGGGGCTGGGGTTTGGGGGGGGGGACCCCAATGTGCTGCTGGGACCATCGCTGTGTCCTCCAGCTGTGAGGACAGAGGCCTCGGGGACGTGAGCGTCGCAGGAGGTTTCTGAAAACGCCTGGCTGCAGAGAGGCGAGGGTGGGTATTTTACCCCCATCCTCAAAGAAAGCTGTCGCAGGATCCAGCCCTTGTTAAACATCATCTGGGAAGTGACTCAGCAGGAGCAGAACTAAAGGCTTTGGGGGAAGGAGGGGAGATTTAATAACCGCAGAGCCACAGCCTGAGCAGGGGCCAGACTCTGCCCCACGGGGCTGAAGCAGCCCTTCGCTGGGGGTCAGGGAGGTCTGGGGGGGCTACCACCACCCCCCCAGCTCCATCACCCACCTGATGTTGAAGAGAAGCATCTCAGTAATGCCCAGCAAGCAGGCGGCGATGGAGAGGGCAAAGAGGGCGATGCCGAAGAAGACGTGCTGGGGTTTGTACCGGCTCCGAAGCGAGAAGGAGGCACCGGGGAGCAGGAAGAAACCGAAACCCAGGAGCCACTGTGGGGGTGTGGGGATGTTACGGGGGGGCTGCAGGGTCCCTTCCCCCCCCAGGGGCTCCCCAGCCCTCACCTGCAGAAGGTAGAGCACGAAAGCGGCCATCCCGCACCAGCTGTGCAAGCTGTACATGTCGGGGATGCCCTTGGTCCGGTGGGACTCGAAGACGGCGACGATGCCTGCGGAGAGGAGCCCGTTACCGCCGGGGCCGGATCCAGCCCCATCCGTCCGTCCATCCCGGCCGCCCCCGGCGCTCACCGACGAGGGCGACGACCAGCGCCAGGCCGTGGAGCAGCGCGTGCAGCGCCTTGGTGGAGCGCTTGGCTTCGTGCCTGAAGACCCGGTAAACCAGGAGAGCTGCCGGAGAGAAGGCAGATGAGCATCCTTTGGGGGGGAGGTCTCCCACCTCCCCAGCACCCCGCATCTCCCCAGGGTGCTGCACGCAGGCGGGGGGGTCCCGGAGCATCTTCCCGGTCTCATTCGTCACCGTTTTGTCCCCGTCATTCCCTGCCCAGCTGCAGCTCCGGGGGCTTTGAAGGCCGCAGCTGGGACAAAGCGTTCGTCCCGCCATCCTGCTCACCGTCACCTTGGAGGAAAACCATGCCCAGCACCATGCAGAGGGGGTGGACGTTGAACTGGAGGAGGCCGTGCCAAGCCACGCCGCCCCGGTAGCGACCCAGCCAGGCTCCGGTGGTGGCCAGCAGCGTCAGGCCCAGCAGTTGCGACACGACCACGTACGCCGAAAGCCCGGCGGGGCTGGCGGGCGGCGGAGCGCCGTCCATGCTGGCCTGAGGGGACAGAGAGGAGAAGGCAACGAAGCCACGGGTGGTCTCGCGTGGGAGCCGGGGGGTCCCGGCCGGCCCCGGTGCCCCGTCGGGCACCGCCGCTCCGCCCTCACCTGCCACGCAGCCGGAGGGAGCCGGACTCTTCCTGGTGCTGCCGGGGCCGCTGCGTCACCGGCACCCGGAGGTGGCTCCCAGCCACCGCGGCACGCCTGGCCCCGCGCTCCCGGCCCCGCCGTCCCGCTCCTGCCCCAGCCCTCCAGCCCTGCCATCCTTCCATCCTCGTCCTTCCATCCCTGGCGCTCCATCCGCATCCCTCCCACTCCATCCCCGTCCCAACCCTCGCCCCCTCTCCAGCTCACCCACCCCCACGACAAACCCCCCAAATCCTGCTAGAGGAAGGCAGTAGAGGGATGAACGAGGCTGCCTGGGACCCCCCCCCACGACAAAAGCGATGGCCCTTGGGCACATGGGGCTGAGCAAACCCCCCGTGCTGGGGGCAAGGCAGGGGGGGAATGGACACACGGTGGTACCCGACCACGCTGCAGCCATCCCGGAGAGCTGTCCCATGGCCCCCCCCGCCACCCACCTGCACCCACGTCGCGCTTCGTGCTGGGTTATCCCCCGATGCTCCCCGCTGGCCTGGGAATCGGAGCCGCCTCCACCGGCACAGCCACTTCTCCTGCTTCTCCGTCAGCCAGGACCACCAAGTCCCAGTTCCAGGGGCCAACGTCCCACCTCTGCCCCGGCCCCGCTGCAGCTGCCTCTGGGAAGAAGCGCCCAGCCGGCTGCGACAGACGGACCCAAGGTACTGCTAGGACTGGGGGGGCATTGGGGGGGGGGGTGGGTGCATTAAGACCACGCACACACTTTATTCCCAGCCACCTTTATTGGATCAGCCGGATAAGTGGGTTAAGGGAATTGGTTTATCCCATTAGGTTGCACTGCAAAGGCCGCCTGCCCGCATCCAGCCTCACCGCCCGGGGCCATGGGATGCTCTGCGGGATGGGCACGGGGACCAGACTGGGGGGGGGGGGGGGGGAAGCGAGAGGCACCATCTCCTCCCTGCATCACAACAGCCTCCCTCAAACCCTCGCCACTGCCGCGGGGCTGCTGGCTCCAATGGGGGTACCAAATGGGTGCCCCTGCGGTCCCATCCTGCCCCGTGCATCCTCCTGCCAGATGCAAACACCTGGCCCCACTGGCATTCGCACAGGGGGCCAACCTGGTCCCCAACCGTGCTGAGGATGGAGGGACAGGGAGCGACCCCCCCCCCCCCAACCATGGTGGCGGGGGCTCTGCGAGTTGCCCGTTAGCCCTAAAACTGTCCTAAAAACTGTCCCGTCCGCTGGTCCCAGCCTGGGAGAATGGGAGATGGCCAGGCCCCTTTGCAAAGCCATCCCATGGTGGGGACCTGCCTGTCCCCCCCCCAACCGCATCTCTGCCCCCCCCAAGCACAGCCCCAGATCCCCAGTCCCCCCCTCCCATGGCAAAACCAGCGCTCCCCACTTTTGGAAGGGGGGGGTTCTCCAGTTAAACCCTCCCCATGTGCCCTGGGGAGGGGGGGGGAGATGGTGTGTGCACCTTGCATACCCTGGCAGCCCCTCCCTACAGCTTCTGGCTGAGAAACCCCCCCCCCAAAATCTGTGGGGAGGCTTGGGGGGGGGTGTCTTTGCTCTTGATGGGGGCTATAGGCTCTTGCAGGGGAGGGGGCTCACTCCAGCTCAGAGCTGGAGGGGGCTGAGTGATGTATTTGGGGGTGGGGGACAGGTTGGAGGTGGCCACCCAGGCAGCCCACCCTGTGCCCCCCCCCCAAAAAAAAAACCCTACCTGTTGGTGCCGGGTATTGCCGCCTGCACCAGGCCCAGCGGTGACAGTGTCTGAGCAGGGACAGGGCCACCGCGTTGGCAAGGCAACAGAGTGATGGCAAAGCGGGGGTGGGGGGGGGCTGCAAAATTGAGGTGTGGGGGGGAAATCACCATGGGGGGGGGGTCTGTGTATTGTGGGGATGGTCCCTGAGGGGGTGTCACTGGCAGCGTGTGTGACACCCCCCCCCCAAATTGTGCCAGGCTCTGCCCACACCTACCTAAGCCCCCCCACCCTGTGACACGCCAACCCCAAACCAGGCCAGGACCCCCCCCCCCAACCTTGCTGGCTCAGCCCCCGGGGGGGCCTTGTCCCCTGGACAGGGCACAGCGGCTTTGTCACCATTTCATGGGTTTGGGGACAGCGCTAAAGAGGGTCTTGCATGGCTCTGGCTTAATGGGGGGGGGGGGGTCCCACTAACCCCCTGCACCCATCAGCGGTACTGGGGTGATGTGCTGGGAGCCAGCACCCCTTGGCTGGGCTTTTGGCTTGGGGGATGGCAGCTGGGTGACATGTCCCTGGGCCCCCCCCCCCACACCTCCACTTGTCCATGTCCCCCCACCACCACCCCCGCGAACCCCTCCAGCACCATCGGCCGCATCCTGCACTTCCCCCATGGGATGGCCCTGAGGGAGAAAAACCCGGAGGAGGGAGATGATGGGGGGAGATGATGGGGGGAGATGATGGGGGGGTCCCCCCCCGCCCTGCTCCTCCTGGCCGGGCTGTGGGCATCATCCCCCGGGGGATGCAGCGCTGGGCACCAGGGTGAGAAGCACCCCCGGATCGCCCCCCCCCCCCATGCCTGGGTGTCTGTCGGTGTCTGTCTGGGTGTCTGTCTGGGTGTTTGTGTCACACGATGCCACTAGGTGTCACCAGGAGCCCGCGGTGCGCAGCGCGCTGGGGAGGGACCTGGAGCATCCTCAGCCCGGGATCACCCGTGGGATGCAGAGTGACCAGGTAGGGACCGGGTGGGGATCGGCAGCATCCTTAAGCCTGGATTCCCCAAAGGGATCCGGAGCAATGCCCAGAGCCAGATCACCCACGGGAGCCAGCGCACCCTCACACCTGGAGCGGCTGGGGGGGGGGATCTGGAGCACCCTCAGCCTTGGACCACCCATGGGAGCCCGTGGACCCTGGGATCTGGAGTGGCTGATGGAATCCGGCTCTTCCCTGGTGCAGAAGATCAAGTGTAACCACCTCCACCAGGGCACAGGGTTGTCCCCCCCCCAGCCCTTCCCCTTGGGCCTGCAGGGCTGCTCTCACCTGCCCCTCCTCAGCACCCCAAAGACCCCACTGAGGTTCCCCCCAACATCCCCATCACCTCTCCTCCCCCCCGTCGGGGACATGTGCCGTGGGGCACAAACCCCAAAAGCTGGACAACCCCCCCCCCACGGCGTGATTCAGCAGAGCTGAAATCCCGGTGCATTCCCAGGACCTGATGGAGACCTCTCACACCAAGAGCAAAGTCCAAATCCCGCTGCAGCCCAGGGCAGAGTCCCAGGGCCACCACCCCGAGCCTTCGTCCACGGGGAACAACCCTGCCGCAGCGGGAGGCCGCGTACGGCGCTGCCGTAGGAGCCGCTGCCGCCTCCCAGCCTGCGGTCCAGCTTTATCGCTGTGGCGATTCTTGGGAAATGGTTTACCAGAATTAATCAGCTAAGTCATAAAAGTCACCATAAACTGCAAACCTTGAGCCACGGAGGCTGTGGCCCCGCTGGAAAGGGCCGGCCGGGTGTCTGGGCAGAGTGGAAGGAGGATTTCCTCCACCGTGGTCCAGCTGAGACCCTTGGAAAAGCCTCCAAGGGGATGAGATTTGGGGGTTCATCTTTTACGATACTTGGCAAGACAAAAAGCTTCACCCTGTGCTGAGAACAGCACTGCTGTAATACAATACAAAACAGCTTTATAGATGTTTGCAGCCACATCCAGCTGAACTATCTCGACTTTCAGCAGCCAAAAAGACGTAGGAGCTCTCAGGCCTACATGATTAAATGGGACGTGGTTGCTTGTCCCATCCACGCAGCAGGGACAAACCCAAGGGTGGCACATGGCAGCGTTTGCTGAGGGGTCCCTGTCCCCCACGGCCACGTGCAAGGGGACTCAGTGGCAGCTGGTCTGGGGACAAACGAGCCCCTTCAACACTAGCCAGCACCCTCCTCTTACTGGGGAACAGTGGGCCATTTGTAACTAGCTCTTTAATTACATTGCTGGGGGCATAATGGCTTTATTAAATCTCCCTGAGCTTTCCCTGAGCTGGCAATAATGAAATCCTCCCTGCACTGCTGGCACGGTGACGTGCTGGTCAGGTAGCGGAGCCAGTGCTGGCACGGACCCGCGGGGTTTGGGGATGTTTGGGGATGTTTGGGGATGCTCAGGGATGCTCAGGGCTGCCACAGCTTCCTGCAGATCAGTGAGTTGAAGCGGCTCAGTGGATGCTGCACCGGCTCCCCAGCTATCGGCCAAGCCCGGCACCCACTCCGGATTTTCCCTGGGCTGCCAAGCATCCGCGGAGCGATAGGAACATCATCAACTGATAATTCACGGTAAAACCAGCAGTTTCTGCCCTTTCCTGGCTGCTCACCCCCACACTGGTGTGGGCGGCTTCCCCTCCCTCTGCCAGAGATTATCAAATTACCATTTTGCTGATCTAACCTCTTTTGGGTTGGGTTTTTTTTTTTTCCTTCCTAAATCAAGTTTTTATTGCTAAGAAATGCTAATTTGCAAGATGCCTCCCCGGAGGATTGCGATTCAAGAGCCCAGCTGCCTCGGAGGAACTGAGCTGCTGCCTGAAACAACCCCAGCTGCTGCAGTTCGCTGTGAAACCCCAAACCTGGGGCAAAATTAACAGTTTTTCACTAACTATAAGAGGGAAAGAAAAAAAAAAGGTCATGTTGGAAGGCTCTGTGGCTGCCAAGGGAGTGGCTGTGGGGTAGCTCAGGATTAAGTACAAATTGTCCTGCTGGGTCCCATCGGGGGGTTGGTCCCCAATTCCTTGGGATCCTGTGAAGGCTGAAAAATGGGTGATTCCCAGCTGGGACAAAGCCCTCCTGGAAACCCGGATCTCCTCCTGGCAGCAATTAAGCTGACCTGTCCTCCTCCTCCCTGGGAACACAACTTTGCTGAGCCGGGCAGGCGATACGATCAGTGCAGCCAGTGCAAACACTTAATCTCTTTCAGAAGAGGCTGAAGGCGTGTTTATGGCGATTTTTTAATAGCAGCTTGGATAAACAGCCGCGATAACCCACACCGGGCTCACAGCAGATGATTAATGCTCCCGGAGCAGTCACGCTCACTCGCCTCAGGCTGGGATTGTTTTCGGTTATTAAAGAAGGGGAAGAAAATAAAAAGGGAAATAATGGACTTTGCCATGTTTTATTGGGCTGATGGGTGTGGAGGGAACACGTTGGCCTCTTCGCTCACCCCGTATCGGTGCCCAGCTCTGGCTGGCTGGTGAGGAAGGGGGGGACAGAGGGATGAAGGCTGAGAGATGAAGGAGGAGGGATGAAGGAGGAGGGATGAAGGAGGAGGGATGCTTTCTGGCCAGGCTTTTACTTCTTGCCCTGTGATGCTCCTGGCCACGTGCCTGGCACTGGGCACATCTCCTGGGGGCTCCCCAGGGGCTGACTATCAGGCTCTTGCATTTATTTATGCCCCTCCCAAAGCGTGCACATCATTTAGGGGCCCGGAGCCAACGGCTGCCTTCAGCACGCTGCATTTTCAGGGCCTTGCAATATCATAGCGCACCCTCGGGCTGCTGGTGCTGGTCCCAACCCGGGGGATGGAGCCTGAATTGATCCTACACTGGAAACCACATCTCCATCCCCTTTCCATCCAGCTCCAGCCCTACCGAGCCACCCAGCGCTGAAGCTGGGGGGAAACACACAGTCCCATGCACCCAGCCCGGCTCACGTGTGTCCCCCACGTCCGCACGAGGACCAACCTCCCCCGGGCCATAAACCCTTGTCCTAGGGCAGGCACATGCTGGGTAGCTTTTTTTTGTGGGGCAGGGTGGAAACCGTGCCGATAAGGAGCATTTCTGCTGCCTTCAGCCTCCGGCAAGAGCTGAGTGTGCACTTGCGGTAATAAAGCAGCAATCACTGCTCCGGGGCTGGGGCTGAGCTCCCTGCGGTCCATTGCACCCCATCCCCATGCTCAGGGAACGCGCCAGGCTTTAAATACATCTTTTATCCAGGGAAAAGCTGGAAACAGCCCTGTGATGTTGCCAAAAACCCTCAGCAGAGATATTTCACGGTCAGACAACAGGACCCGGGAGCGAGGACTCCTGGCTCCCTCTTGCCCATCCCAGTCCCCAAGCCCAGGTGACATGAGGGGGCTGCACTGGCCACAGCACTTACTCTAATGGTTCATAATTATTTTAGCAATCACAGGGCTGAAATAAATGGCAAAAAACAGTTCCTTGGGGTATTTCTTTTTTTTTTTTTTAAGGATCAGAAAAAAGCTGTTTGTTTAGATGAAAAATTTTGGACCGGAGAGATGGTTTTTCTCTTCTCCCTCACGGCAGCGTCACTGCATCTAGGAAAGCAGCTTAGCGAATTATACACTATGATAATAGATTGAATTCGTCAGTAAATAAAGCAGGAGCCTTTAAACTCTGGGTCCGGAGAGGGAGGAAAAAAAATTCTCCACACAGTGATGTGTACCAACCGGTGCAGCAGCCGTTGTGCCCACAAAACCACAGTCATCAGGAAAAGTAACACACAAGCCTGCACACCTGATAAAAAAAAGCTCTTTTTGAGCTTTAAATCAAGAGGGAATCCTTTCTCTCCCCTCCAGAAGCTCCTTGGTTGCTCAAACAGATAGATGGAACAGACAGGATTTTTGAAGCACCCTTGAATGCTTTGAGAAATGGGGTGGGGAAGCCAAAAATGTTATTTATATTAAAAGAAGGGGAAAATGGGCTTGAGCATCCCCAGCCAGAGGCCATAGGGCTGGGATATAGGCCAAAAAATTACCAAATCTTCCCAGCCAGCACCAGGGCCATCCGTAAATATCCGCTCCTTCACACAACCACCCCTGCTCGCCCTCTCCCATCACACTGCTATCACGGCTGATACTTTAGAGCTCCCCTAAGCAATATTTGCTGTCAAACTCCTTATTTCCTTATTTTGGGGACTCTGGGGGGCTGCACCAGTGGGTGCCCCAGCTGCAGACAGGGAGAATTTTTTTTGCAGGTCTGGCAAGCCAAGGAGCTTATCCAAAATGCTGAGGGCAAGTCATGCTCCTTCGCAAGTGAGGTACCGCCACGGTCGCGCCCCCCCAACGCGCTGCAGGGACGGTCTGGCCATTGCACACGTGTCCGCGCACACGCGCTCCGGGGAGGGGGAGGACAACGTCTCCATGCAGCTAGTGATGGCGATGCAAACCGATGGGGAAGCATCCTCCCGGCCCAGGGCAGCCGCCGGGGACACCACATCTCGCCCAGCGTCCCCCGAGCCCCCGTCCCTGAGAGCGGTTCAGCATCCGTTTCCGTGGCAACGCATTTTTTCCACATCCTTCGATACCTCCCGTCCCTCTGGTCTGTGGCGCTGGCAAGCCCTGGGTACCCGGCATGTTGGGAGCAGGTGGGTGTCCATCACCCGCTCCGGCACCCCTGAGAGGGGTGGGACAGTGGTGACTGGTCCCCCTGCTCTGCAGGGTGTCCCACGGGTGTCTCTGAGCACATCCCCTAGGGCACAGCATGGATTTGGGGCAGCACAGAGGCGCCAACGGACATCTTCAACCTTGCAGGCATCTCGCCTGCCTTCCTGGGCCAACAGCCACTTCATTTGCCAGCACCCTCTCTCATGTAGGATGTTTTTTTCTACCTAATCCCAGCTGGAGCTTTATAGGATGGGATGCCACAGAGCCACGGGCATCCTTGGAGATGCAGCCATTGAGAGAACCTCTTGCCCAACACAAAGTCCCGCAGCAGCACCAGCCCCTCTTGCACCAGCCTTGGAAGATGCTCATGAGCAAAATGATGGAGAGCTGCCCTTCCCCTGCGGGGTCACCCATTGGAAACACCAACCTTGGAAAAGGCCTCCCTCACTGGGATTTCTGGATACCAGCACGATGCTGAGATTGCAGAGCCCGTTTTGGCTGTGCCGCTCACCCGAGGGCCCCACCAGTGTCAGAGGCTGCTCCGCAATGCCCCAAAACCGGGAAAACCCCTCCCCGGCACAGCTGGGAACAGAGGCTGGCGGGGCGCAGGAAATATCCATTCATCAGTGCTTGGTCACCAGCCAAACTGGAGCCAAACCAACCATTTTTTTCCAACTTCCCAGTAAACTGGAGTTTCTGGAGACCTGTGGGCGGTGGGGAAAGAGGTCAGCAAGGGGGGTTGCAGGCAGACGCTGGCTTTGCCACCGGCTCCGTGATGCCCGGGCTCACTGGCGGTGCCGGTGCTGTTTGCATGCTCATACAGGCTTGGGGTCAGGGGGATGAAGGATTTTGGGGTGCCCACATCTGCCAGTGCAGGTTGGGGGGGGCAGAGTGGGAAGCTGTGATTTGTGGAGGGAGGTCTAAGAGATATCAGAGGGTTGCAGGCTCCTAAAGGCTTTTTTGGTTTTTTGGGGGGGGGGAATGGCTCTGCACACCCTGTAGGGTCTCCAGCTCTGGCAGGAGGACCCGTCCCTTATCAAGGGACCACACTGTCCCCATGGGGTCACCCTGTGGGCTCACGCCCAGGGGCTGTGGCTGTGCTCAGCTGTTCTGCAGCACCCAGCAGGGCCAACAAGTCAAGGGGTTTCCCTCTGCCCCCTCCCAAAAAGCTGTCCCCTCTGTGGCAGGTGTCTCTTGTGTCCCCATGGGGTGGTGGCCCTGACGAGGGGTGATGGGCTCAACCAAGCCAGGGCCTAAGCTCAGCCTGGGAATGGCTCCCAGAGCTGGAGCCAAGCCTTGGGGGAAAGGGATTTAGTTAATTAAAAAGGAAAAAAAAAAAAGAGAGGAGCTATCAAGCTCACCGACATGGGTCTGGTTTTCATTCTGAAGGAACTTTTTGTTACTCATTTGTCATCAAGCCTAAATCCTCCAAGTCCAAAACATTTGGTGTGATGGGATGCGATTTCCTTCACCAGCAGCAGAAATACTCCGTTTCTCTGAAAAAACGAGGTTACGCTGGCGAGGGGGTTCACTTTGGCAAGAAGCAGCAGGAGATGGACCTTGGCTGCCCCCCAAGCAAACGCTTTCCCTTCTGCGCTCACCCTCGTGTCCCGCGGCGGGTGGCTGGGGCGCTGCCGAGGGGCGTTCACCGCGTGATGCCGGCGTGGGGAGGGGATGTCCTGCCAAGCACCGTGGTCCGGTTGAGCTGTATCCCCCTGCACCGAGCCGGCAGGGGACCGGGACCCTGCAGAACTGCCTCCCACCTCCACCCCAGCCTTTCTCCTCCTTTCTCTTTTTTTTCCACCTTTCCCTCAATTCTCCTCCATCTCCTTCCCCAGCCCCCTCCCAGCATGGCCAAACGCCAAAGGGACTTTGCACCCCAAGGCAGCGCTCGCTTCCCCGCTCCTTCCCGCAAGCCCGGGAGCTGCCGAAGGGAGAGCAAAATGCTCCGGTCTTATCTACGAGGGGAGGCAGGCTCGGTGGGCAGGGTTTGCGCGAAGGCTGCTGGCTTATAAGCAGCCGGCAGCGGAGGCAAAGCTATCTCGCAAGGCACCGAACGGGGCCCCCCCACTCCGTGCACCGCTCCTGCCGCGATGCCCCCGGTGCTGGGGCTGCTGCTGGGGCTGAGCCTGGTGGGTGCCCTTCAGCCCGGCCTCGAGCCCCTCCAGTATGAACCCACGGAGGAAGGGGCCATCCTCTTCGCCAGTGGCTACAACAGCTCGGCTGAGCTCGTCCTCTTCAAGAGCGTTTCGGCCAGCTGGGATTATTACACCAACCTGACGGAAGAAAACGCTGCTCTGCAGGTGGGTGGCGGGACGGGGGGGTGATGTCACTGCGGGGGTGTCCCCAACACCAGGGTTACTGGGGGCGGGGAGGGGGCTGGGGCACGGTGGGGACACTTGGCATGGTCCCCTTCCTCCCTGCGGGATCCTTTCTGGGCACCTCAGGATGGCAAACCAGGGCTGGGACTCGTAGTCCGGGAACCGCAGGGTTTTGCCCCAAATTGGTCCTCGGAGAGCTTCTGCACCGGAGTGACAGCCCCGGTCCTGGGACAGACCCCAGGTTATTTTTAGAGCTGGTCGCCTCCTTCAAGCACCTTCTATTTTCCTTTCCCACCTTCCCAGACTGGGGTCAGGTGTCAAGTGTCCTTGTCCCTGCCCAGTGCCACCACATCCCGGTGCTGTGCTATGCCAGAGCCCTGCCAAGTCCCGGTGCCGTGGGCTTTTTGTTTGGGGCGGACGCCGGGAGCCCAAAGTGCGCACAAGCGACGGGGTGGCATCAGGACAGAGGCTGCCACCCTTTCATCCCTGTGTCCCCAGCCCAGGGGATGAAGCCAGCTTCGGGAAAGCACTCCAGGCTACGGGGAATTAGCTATCAGCCCAGCTACGTGCCGGCAGAGTTCCAGCAGGGAGCAATGCTGTGTGCATCCCACAGGCATTTGCATGTTTTGCCTGGGATTAGCGTGTGTTTGGGCTGGATTTAGCGGGGCAGGGAGTTTGAGCAGCCCAGGAGCTGCTCTCGGTTGGGTGAGCTGCAGTACGGCCCCTGCCCGGCGTGGGCCAGGGAATCACGGTGCCTGGACAGGCTGCAGAGGTTTTCCCAGTTCTTGCGGTGCCCGGGGAGCTGCTGGCTGCCCCAGTACCAGGGGCACAGCCCCAGTTCAGGGACCCCAACATCAACCCCGCACCTCAAAGGCTGCCATACAGCCCCAAACCCCTCCGGATCCCCCAGGGATTGGGGGGAGCACAGCATGTCCCGCAGTAGGAAGGAAACGTGTCTTTCTGCGTAGGGGCAAGGTCGTGGCCAGGTCTGGTAGCTGCCAATATGGCAGGAGACCCGAGAGCGCCCAAATACCACTTCAGCCTTTTTTTTTTTTGGTGAGCTGACGCCATGTCTGGTTAGGCATCCGGTGTCTGCTGCAGGTATTTCAGTGGGGCTGGGGACTTTAGGGCAGTGCAGGAACATCCCAGCCACGCTGAGTCCAAGGTTAGGGCCAGGAAAGCACCTTTCATGGACTTTTCTCAGGAAGCATTTCCAGGCCAGCCTTCACCCTTTCCTGTGTTAATAAATGCCCGAGGATCACGACCAGGTGCTCTCTGCGATGTCAAAGCTCCCGAGCCAGCCCAGGATGAGGAGGGGATCCTGCCCCTGAGATCAGCCCACCGATGGGGCAGCAGGGAGGTGTGCGGCGGGACGGGGACGCACTGACTCCTCATGGGTTAACAGCTGGCCGGCACAACCCAAAAGGCTGAATTTAGGAGATCCCCTGGACCAGGAAAACCCCAGACACATCTATAACACCCGAGCCGGGCCACCATGGTGCAGGTTCCTCCAGGACCTACGATGAAGCAGCAGCCCCCAGCCATGCAGGGACAGACAGAGGGATGCTGGAATGACAGACAGAGGGATGCTGGAATGACAGACAGGGAGCCTGGCTGCCGGAGAGGGATATGTACCATCTCCTGCAAGCTGGAGCGCTGGGCAAGAGGATGGAGATGGTGTTTGGGGTTTGGGGGCTTCTCATGGGTGCAGGACTTCTCTGGGTGCCCAGGGCAGAGCAGCCCCAGCACCCTGGGCCACATCCTGTGCTGTTGAATCTTCACTGTGCAACCAGGAGCAGGGAGGGACTGGCGTAGGGGGTTTTGGGAGGGAGACTTGGGGGCTGTGGGCAGCCAGGGGCCTCTTAGCCCCCCCAGAGGGGCACCCCCCACCGAAAGAGCTCCCAGCTGTGGGGGCAAAGGGCCAGGGCTGGTGGGTACGGCTGTGGCGTGGGGGTCTTGGGCAGTGCCGCCAGCCTCGGCTCGCTCCGCCGGAGCTGTCAGGAGAGTTTAGGGTACGATTTGCCTGACCAAACACAGGCGCCTGTTCAAGGAGAAGATGAAACACAGCTGGACTCTGCTTCCTACAGCTCCCCCGGCTCCCCAGCCGGTAAAGATATCCCCCGTTTAGTGGGGTGATGCAAGAGCATCTTGCTCCAGTGCAGGGTGTCTGTGGGGCTGGTGGGAGGATCAGGGCCAGCTGGTACCCAGCGTGATGCTTTGGGTGCTGGGATGTCCGAGGGAGGTGGTGGGTGCCCAGCGGTGGACAGCCAGCGGCACCCAGCACTTTCAGCATCCCTGCCCCTGGGTCACCTGGCCATATGGGTGCCTGCCCCGGGCAGCTGCTAAACCTGCCGCACCGTAACTCCCTTCCCTCCCTAGTGCCAGCCGAGGGAACGTGAAGATTAAAATAAAACAAGCCAGGCTTGTTGAAGCCAGGCTAAAAATGCCAGGAATAACAACTAATGAGCTCCATAAATCATGGTGGGACAGCACCCAGACAGCAAACAGGCGCTCTGCACCTTCTCACTCCATCCTGTGCATCGCCCAAGCCGGGACACTCTTGAAAGGTCAATGTTTCCCAAAAATACAGCTGACACTGGCCAGGCTGGGATGCGACTGCCCACAATACACCCCATCCCAAAATCGTGGCCGCTGGCCACAGCTCCAGCTGCCTAAATAACCCCCCACAGTGCAGGCAGCTCCCGGCCATCCCACGGCCCTGGGAAGGGACGTCAGGGCTGGCAGGAGATGGGTAACAGGGAGAGACCCAAAACCAGGGTCTCGGTGCAAATGGGTGCCCCTCTGCAAGGTGAAACCCAGATGTGGCACTTCTAGGGCATGGGCTGCAGACAGCCAAAGGAGAAATGTATAGACCTAGCAAGGAGGTATAGGAAGGTGAAAAGTGAACGTGGCATCTTTGTAGCTTTCCTTTGGGCGTCTGCAAAGGTGAGAAACAGCAGGAATAGAAATAAAATGAAGCCAGGCTTCAAACCTCCTTCTGAAACTGGAGTCTGGCAGCTGCCAGAGCCAGCACAGGAGCACCTGGACACCCTGCCCACACGGCGTGGACACCCCTGTCCCAGCATCCCCACCCCATCCAGGCCACGACACCCCAGAGCCACCTCCAAAAACATCGGCAAAGGCCACCTTGGCGGGTGCTCGCCAGGAGCGCTGCAGGCGAGCGGGGGCTGCAGACATTGACATGTCGACTGGAAGCTGATGTCTCTATCTATGAATGTCACGGACCGGGGACAGCCCTGCTTGCCACCTCGTGTCCCATCCCCTCTGGCTCCCACAAACCCTCGTGGGTCTGAATCCAGCCCCCCCAAACTGTCGCCTGGGTGGTGGCATGTCCCAGGGCTGGTCCTGAGTCTCCATGTCCCCTCTTGACATGCAGGTCCAGGCATCGCTGGAGGAGCAAAACTTCATGGAGCTGTGGGGGAAGAAAGCCAAGGAGCTCTACGGCAGCATCTGGAGCAATTTCAGTGACCCGCAGCTGAGGAAAATCATTGGCTCCATCCAGACCCTGGGACCCTCCAACCTACCCCTGGAGAGGAGAGAGAAGGTAGGTGAGGTGCCAGCGAAGCCCTGGGCATTGCTGGGGTGCTGTGAACCCCCTTAAAGGGATGTTTCCCAAGCCCCCAGACTTTGTTGCTGGCCCATTGCCTCTCCCTTGCATTTTGGATGGTCTCTCTGGCCTCTGCACAGGGAAGACGATGATGGAGGGTGGAGATGGCGTGCTATCTCTGGGGAACGTGGGGTGCCTGCTTGCCCCGTTATCCAGCCCTAACCTCGTCTCAGAGCTATCCCAGTGGTAACTGGAGATTTCCTGCTTACACAGAGCAGTCCTGGGCGTCACCTGGAGACCAGCCAGGCTGTGTCCATGGCCGGGGGCCAGCTGGCTCGACCCCCCCACCCCGAGGTTCCTCAGGGATACTGAAAAGGAGGGCTCCTGAGCCACCTGGCTCCTGACCCCTCCCTGCGAGCCCAGAAATGCTGTGCCTTGGTGACACAGTTCCGTGCTGGGGACTTCAGGACATCCTGAGCATTTCCCATCATGGTCCTGAGCTTTCAGGGTAGTTTACCTAAACGCGACATGATTTCAATATCCACGCATGAAAATATTGCCCAGCCCAGGCTGACACTGGCAGCCAGTTGCCTCCGCATGAGCACGGGGACGCTGGCACTCCCATCCCCTCCATCCTGGCCCATGGCTCCCTGACAGCCCTCCCCACCAAAACCCTGGCAAAGCCCAGCGATACAACCCTTTCCAGAGAAGTGCTAGCCCTGGTTCCTTCCAGGAAACCCATCCCTGCCCTCTCCCAGATAACAGACATCACCACGTCTCCTCCCTGCACATCAGTCATTTCTCCCCTGTCCCCAGGCAGCTCCATCCCACAGCCACCACCGTCCCCTATCTCCATCTCCTCTTCCCAAGCCAGAGCAGAGAAATGGGAGCAGAGAGGGACAGAGAGGAGGAATTTCCTTCCCTGGGAATGGACTCCCCAGGCAGGTTCCAGGAAACCTCCTGTTGCTATTGTTTGCTGTTGTTGAAGTTCACAGAAATAAATCCCCCTCCTCCTCCTGCTTTTCTTATGGGGTTTTTTTCGTTTTGTTTTGTTTTACCCGCTTAGATAAACAGGCCGTGCCGCAGCCCTGCTGACAAAGAGTTTTATAAATAGTCCCGCTCCGGGACACCGTGAGCCCTCACGCCACATTTGAGGGGGGTTTGGCGAGCAGCTGTGCAGGGGTTGTCTATCCCAAAGAGCCTCCCTGCTCCCACCATGCAAAGAGTGTAAAACTCTGGGTGATAACATGCTTATCTCACCAAAAACGTGCTGGGTAAACACACCGATGTTCCTCCATATCCATCCAAACACACACACACACATGCTCCGGAGCTGGGAATTCTGTAGATCCCTCCTGAAGGGCCATTCCCATCCCCTTCCAGCCCCAGTGTCTTCTCCTTCCCCGCAGTACAACACCATCCTGAGCAACATGGACAAAATCTACTCCACGGCCAAGGTGTGCCTGACCAACAGTACCTGCTGGGAGCTGGAGCCAGGTATAGTCCTTGTCCCTCCACGCCTGCAGGGTGCTGAGCACCCTATGGCCATGAGTTTGTCCTGGTCCCCACATCCCCAGGAGGCTGGGGTTGGCAGGTCCCATCCATGTTCATCAGGGTTGTCCTGGGTCTGGCACAATGGTGGTGGCACCTCTGCAGAGCTGTGGTGGGATGTGACCTCCTCCTGCCCCTCTCTCATGTACTACTTGTCCCCTCTGTCCCAGACATCTCGGACATCATGGCCACCTCCCGCAGCTACAAGAAGCTGCTCTATGCCTGGGAGGGGTGGCATAATGCCGCAGGCAACCCGCTGCGTGCCAAGTACGAGGAGTTCGTGAAGCTGAGCAACGAGGCCTATCGGATGGATGGTATGAGCGGGATGGGGGGATGCAGGGGGTGGTCAGGGATCAGGGGTGGGAACTGGGGCAATGGGATGCCCTGCTGCTCTCCCCATCCCGCATGCAGCTGGGCATCCAACTTCCATTTCCCCGGTGCCAACACTTTGGAGAAGGGGCAAAAACCCTACTGCTGTCCCCGGGTCCCAGCTCTTGGGGCTGGGTCGGGAAGAAGCCAGCGGGGGCCAGTGCCGGGCGTCATCACTGCCTCCCTGGCAGGATTTGAGGACACGGGAAGCTACTGGCGCTCCTGGTACGACTCAGTCTCCTTCGAGGATGACCTGGAGCATCTCTACAACCAGCTGGAGCCACTCTACCTCAACCTGCACGCCTTCGTCCGGAGGAAGCTCTATGACTACTACGGCCCCAAATACATCAACCTGAAGGGTCCCATCCCCGCTCACCTCCTCGGTAAGAGGAGGGACCCTCCCAGCCTGTGCCCATGGGTGCTGGTGAGGACAGAGGGGCACACGCAGGGCCATAGTGGGACAGGGAGGTCCCAGTTGTCACTGTGTTTCTTTTCCTCCCGACCTACCACCAGGTCCGCTCCAGCTGTTTTCTCTCCTCAGGCAACATGTGGGCTCAGCAGTGGAACAACATCTATGACCTGATGGTCCCCTACCCTGGGAAGCCCAACCTTGACGTCACGAGCACCATGGTGCAGCAGGTAATGGACTGAGGGACTCACTGGTGGCACCAGGGGGACAAAAACAGGGGGTGCTGGCCAGGGCTTGCACATAACATTGACCCCACATGAGTGGTTTCTCATACCTCATAGGGGACAGCAGAAAAGCCATGTCTGGGAGGGGAAGGGATAAAGTAATGACCCCACTCCCCCTCTGACAATGACCAAAGAGGCAGTGGGTGGGCAAAGAGGAAGGACAGTGTGGTGGGACTGGTGCCAGTTCCCGGGTTGGGGGCTGTGTCCACACCATCACACAGCTCCAAGCCTTCCTGGGGCATCAGCCCTGCTCCCCTATTCTGTCCACGCTGGGTGTCAGCACCACTGTTCAGTGGTTCTTAGGAATGCTCACCCCATTTCTGGTGCCAGGGGTCCCCATCAGAGTGAGAGGGGCAGGACCCTGGTCCCTTAGAGGGGACCACCTCATCCCCATGGTGCTGGGAGAGCATCAGAGGCAATGATGTCCAGGGCATTGTCAGCCCCTTCCACAGTCGTAACCTACTGCCTGCTGCCCACCAGGGCTGGAATGCCATGCGCATGTTCCGGGTCTCAGAGGCGTTCTTCACCTCCCTGGGGCTGCTGGAGATGCCCCCTGAGTTTTGGGAGAAGTCCATGCTTGAGAAGCCAACGGATGGGCGGGAGGTTGTGTGTCACGCTTCAGCCTGGGACTTCTACAACCGCAAGGACTTCAGGTGCGTGGGGACATGCAGGGGCCCAGGACTTACAGGGCGGGTAAGTCCCTCCTCCATCCCCCTTGGTGGTCACCATTTTGGGTACCCCCAGCCTGTCCATGCAGCCCAATCTGTCACCTGCTGGGGTAAGGTCTTGGGGCACCACGCTGCCCTGCCTTCCCCTCCACTGGGTCTTTTCCCTTCCCCATGGGGTGCTGCCACCCTCTCAGGGACTCTGGAGGGTCCTTCCCATCGAGGGTCTGCACAGGCAGCCAGGGTCCCTCACCCAGCTCAGGCGATGCTCTGTTTCCACCCGGCAGGATCAAGCAGTGCACGACGGTGACCATGGAGCAGCTGTTCACAGTGCACCACGAGATGGGCCACGTCCAGTACTACCTGCAGTACAAGGACCAGCCCGTCTCCTTCCGCAGCGGGGCCAACCCTGGCTTCCATGAGGCCATCGGCGATGTCATGTCCCTGTCTGTCTCCACCCCCAGCCACCTCAAGAAAATTGGTCTCCTCAACAATGCCACTGAGGACACAGGTATGGCAGCCGCCCTCGGGAGCTGGATGGCCTGGAGGGCTTAGGCACTGCCCATGCACCAGGAAGGGTTTGGGACATGCCAGGGTGGGCTGCAGTCTGGCAACGCAGCCCAGAGCAGGCAAGACCCTATGGCTGGTTGTGTGCCTTTCACCCATGTCTGGTTCCATGCACAAATCCTTCTTGTCTCCATGGGTCCATGTAAGATCCATCTTGTCTCCATGGGTCCATGCATAACCCCTTCTTGGCTCCATGAGTCCATGTAGGACCCTTCATGGATCCATCCTCTTCACCCTCAAGGGCAGCAGGGATGCTCTCCAGAGCCTGTCTGTTCCCTTCCCTCTCCATCAGAGCCCCAAACCTGAAAGCAGCATCTCTGTGCTTGATCGGCTTTGACCTTTCCAGTGTTTCCCCTTCCCTCGCCAAGAAACATCCACCTCAGGAGCTCCCGGTGTAGCTCTGCGGAGGAGGCACTGAGCGCTTACGTGCGCAGTCATGAGGACAGTCAGTGGGTGACGTGTCTGCCTGCCAGCCGGCACAGTGGAGGAGGACTTGTCGCCGCAGGGCACTGCCCGGCTTGGCAAGAGTCTCTCCCCCCGCCCAACGTCTCTCAGCCGACACGTCAAAGCAGACGGCGGCAGAGGAAACCAAGCATTTGCAGACTCCTGCCGCAGGCAGCTGCTTTGCAGAGGAGGGACGGTCCTGGGATCCTCCTGCCTTGTCATTAAATACGTTTCATGACAGGGAAGCCATCGCAGCAGCCAAGAGCACTGGGCCAATGCTGCGTGAACACCACGGAGCAGATGGTCCCTGCCTCGAGGCATCGCTGCCCGACTAACCAGCCTTTGGCAGCCGTGCCACCATGGTGATGGCAGCCAGTAGACCCTCAGGGCAGTGCTGCCTACCCCTCTCTGACCCCACAGCTTCAGCTGGGTCTCCAGCGGGTCCTCCGCCAACCTTCTTTCCCTGGGTTTCCTCAAGGCAATGGGGAAAGATGTCAGATGTCATCATCCCCTGTGCTCCCCATGATATGGTGGTGCCTGTCCTAGAGTTGACTCTGGGTCTAAACCACAAGATCCTTTGCAGTGGTGTGACAGCCCTGCAGATCAAATTCCCTTCACCCTGAGGCCCCAGGGTAATTAGAACTACACTCAACAAAGACCTTCTCACTCTGAGAGCCAGGCTGGAAGTAAGGAGACACTGTGCTTGTCGCTCCCATTGTCCCCACTCAGTAAAAAGGCAGATGTTGCCCCAAGTAGGAGCCGTATCTAGAGAAACCTCCTGTATCCTACACAGCCTTCTCTAGGGACCAAAATTACATATTGAAATGCTGTCCTCATTTCTCATCCAGATCTGCTCACTCTCTTGCCCACAAAAAGTCTAGTGGCCATAGTACTGTCCAGCCATACTCCTTCCCAACCTGGTTCAGGCTCTGTTTCATGCAGAGAGCAACATCAACTATCTGCTGAAGATGGCCTTGGAGAAGATTGCTTTCCTACCCTTTGGCTACCTCATCGACCAGTGGCGCTGGAACGTGTTCAATGGCCGCACGCCCCCAAACCGTTACAACTATGACTGGTGGTATCTGAGGTAGAGGATAGTCACCAAGGGTGGATGGGGGTGTGGAAGCTGGGGAAGGAAAGGAAGGCAGGAAAGAAGAAAGGAAGGAAAAAAGGAAAAATTAGCCATGGAGATGGCTGGAGACCAATGGATAGATGGGTGGGTGGATGGACAGATGGGTGGGTGGATGGACAGATGGAAATACCTGGAAGCACACTCTAATTGTGCAGATTTCTTCAGCACTGTGCCTTCCTTTCCATTCCCTGCCTTGATTCTTCTGACTCCTTATTTCCATGCTCATGCTTTTGTTCTCTGTTGTCTACAGAACCAAATACCAGGGTATCTGTGCTCCGATTTCAAGGAACGAAAGCAACTTTGACCCTGGAGCAAAGTACCACATCCCTGGGAACACTCCTTACATCAGGTAGAGGAAGTGCTGGCAAGGGGACGGAGGCTTGGGGAGCAGAGGGAGTGGGAGCTCAGCTCTGTGGGCAGGGACTGGGACACGTTGCTCCTGCTCAAGACACAGAGACCATCCAATGCTTGGGACCACAAATGGTGGGAAGCTGACGTGCGGCTGGGTGCCTTCCCCCATGCCCTGGGACTTGTCTGCTTCCCTTTGTCCCCAGTGGTCACCTTTATGGCCTTCCTTGGCAGGTACTTTGTGAGCTTCATCCTCCAGTTCCAGTTTCACAAGGCGCTATGCCAGGCGGCCAACCACAGCGGTCCCCTGCACACCTGTGACATCTACATGTCCAAAGAGGCTGGAGCCAAACTCAGGTGGGAACAGAGGAGGGTTGGGACAATCGCCAGGGGCAGATGTGCGCGTGGAAGCTGATGGTGTGCAAAGGAAGAAAAGAAGAAAGGAAGGAAAAGTGGCTATGGAGGTGGCTGGAGAAATAGCTTTGCAGATGGATGGATGGAAATACATGGAAGCACTGGGGTAGGGTGGGTGGTCCTCACCAGAGTACTGCTATTGTCCGTGTGATGAGCTCCCACCCAGACAAGAGGTCACTAAAGCACATTTAGTTCCTATTGACTTCCTGGGGGTTAACAAATGCATGAGTATGTGATGGGGAGTCCTCAGTCCCCATATGCAGGACAGATGGGGGCTTCAGAGGAAGTTTCCAGTTTCACGTCCCACTCGGGAATAGCACCTTCAGCCCTTGTGATGCTGAGACACCACCACTGCTTTTCTGCCATCCATCCCCTGGCCTCATGCTGGCTTTTGCTGACCCGCTCCTCTGTAGGGAAGTGTTGAAAGCTGGGTCTTCCAAGTCGTGGCAGGAAATCTTGTTCAACCTCACTGGCACGGATAAGATGGACGCTGGGGCCCTCCTGGAGTACTTCAGCCCTGTCACCAACTGGCTTCAGGAGCAGAACAACAAGACAAATGAGGTGCTGGGCTGGCCTGAATTTGACTGGCGTCCCCCCATCCCTGAAGGCTACCCTGAAGGCATTGGTAAGGCTGCAGCTCAATCCTGGGTCTGGGGAGGGGCAGGAAGAGGTGTCCCGAGGGACATCATTAACCCTCAGGCAGGACAGTGCTGAGGAAGGTCTCTGCTGTGGGTGGAGGAGGTCTCCATGCCAGGAAGGAGAAAGAACCAGCTCCATGTTGTGGAGGAAGCAACTGCCATTAGCCAACCCCTTGACATACTGTTGTCTGAAGCTGTGGCCCTGCCACTGTAGCAATGCCACCAGCCATGGTGTGACAGGGCATCTGTTTTCAGCTGCATCCTTTCTGCTCACATGGGAGGGTCTAGGGCATGCAGCTTGTCCTGTTATCCCATCCTGTGCCCAATGGGACACCCCAGCAGTGCCCCTCCGCCCTCATTTCTTGGCTCAACCTGCTGCCAAGTTGTGGCATCCTTCAATGGACCTGCAGTTCTGGGAAAAGCTCAGCCATGGCTTCTCTATGGGGTTGTGCTCTTTCAAAGAGAAGGACTCTCCTGACCTTCCCCCCTCTTTCCCCCATTTATCTACTCCTCTAGACAAAATAGCAGATGAAGCACAAGCTAAAGCATTCTTGTCTGAGTACAACAGCACGGCCGAGGCAGTGTGGAACACCTACACTGAGGCATCCTGGGCCTACAACACCAACATCACCAACCACAACAAGGAGATCATGGTATGGGAACAATCCTGGGGCTGTGTGGGGAGAGGCAGCAGCCAAGGCAGGCAGTTGGTACCCAGGGCATGTTTCAGCTGAGCTCTGAAACCCAGGGCAGCCTCTGCCCCTAGCCAAAGGGTAATGTTCCCAACCAGGAGGTGCCTTTTCCATGAAAACCCTCGTTGTGCCATGAGGTAGCCACAAGGGCAGCCAGAGGGAGGTTGTCAGTCATGGCATGCCAGGTGGTGTTTCTAGGGATGGCTTGTGTCTCAGGGATGTCCTCAAAGTAACTCCTCTTCTGTCTCCTCCTGCCCTTGCAGCTGGACAAGAACTTGGCCATGTCTAAGCACACCCTTGAGTACGGCATGAGGGCCAGGCAGTTCGACCCCTCCGACTTCCAGGACCAAAGTGTCACGCGCATCCTCAAGAAGCTGAGTGTCATTGAGAGGGCAGCCCTGCCTGAGAATGAGCTGAAGGAGGTGAGCTGCAAGGGGACAGAGCAGGATGGGGTGTCCCTTGCCACTACCCTGTGTGGAGACACAGGCTTCTCCCAAACTTTAGGAAATGCCACTGGGCAGCCACCCCCTGCCCTTGAACGAGGTGATAGTTTGGTACCTTCTACACAAAGCCAAGGTCCTTGTCTCCAGGGTTTCCCACCCAAAGGTTGCCTATCCCAGGCTGCAGTGGGGCCTGGCTGCTTGGCACGTTGCTTGTTGGCCCCAGTCCCTCTTGTATTAACTCCACTTTGTCTCCATTTGGGGGCCTTGGAAGGGACCAGAGGAAAATACCTGAGAACATCTCAATGGGCTGTGACATTCTCCAAGAGCAAGAGCAAGGATAACCAGCTCACATGATCTGATTTTCTTTGCAGTATAACACCCTCCTCTCAGATATGGAGACCACGTACAGTGTAGCCAAGGTCTGCAGAGAGAACAAAACCTGTCACCCACTGGATCCTGGTAAGATCTGGCAGGGTGTGCAGTGAGTCATCTGCAACAAGCCCAGAAAGGAGGGAATTTTTTTAATATGGGCATGGAGAAAGGTCATGAAGGGGCCTTCCCCCTTCTCTGTGATGGCCCCTGAGCAGCACGTTGGGTCTAGCACCATTGCATCAGTCCAGCCCATCCAACAGCATCACTTTGGCTTCATTGCTCTCTCTTCAGACCTCACAGACATCATGGCCACCTCACGGGACTATGATGAGCTCCTCTTTGCCTGGAAGGGCTGGCGGGATGCTTCTGGGAAGAAGATCAAGAACAACTACAAGCGATATGTGGAACTGAGCAACAAGGCAGCCGTGCTCAATGGTCAGTGCCCCACTCCCTTAGAGACCCACCATGGTCTTAACCCCCTGTGAGCAGAGGATTGGGCTGATCGTCCAACTGAAGGTCAAAATCTTGAGGGTGTGGAGGTCCCACCAACTCCCATGAGATCCACTGTCTCATAGATATGGAGGGACTTGGGGTGTCTGATCAGTAAGACTTGCCCAAGAAGGGCAGTGTCTGACAGCTTCTGCTCTTGCCCTACCACAGGCTACACAGACAATGGGGCCTTCTGGAGATCCCTGTATGAGACACCCACCTTCGAGGAAGACCTGGAGAGGTTGTACCTGCAGCTGCAGCCCCTGTACCTCAACCTCCATGCCTACATACGCCGAGCCCTATACAAAAAGTATGGTGCAGAGCACATAAACCTGAAGGGTCCCATCCCTGCTCATCTGCTAGGTAAGGGCTCTGCTCGAGCAGAGCTGCGTCTCCCACCAGGCATAGTTTGCTCCAAGTCATGTCAAGAGTTGAGGCTGGTCTCTGTTCAGCTCTGGCCAAAGGGCCAAGGTCCCATGAGATGGGTCTGCAGAGGCCAGCCTGTCCCAGGGAAGGGCAACACACTCAGCATGACTTGACGTCTCCTGCACAGACAGGCTACTGCTTGCATCACCCTTGTGCAGGCAGGGCAGGGACGAGACAGGGTGATCCATCCTGTGCAGGAGTTGGGAGTAGCTGGTTGCCTTTGTTCTTCTCTCCCTGTCTCCCTCCTGCCATGGATTGTCCTCCTGTGCTTCCCAGGCAACATGTGGGCCCAGTCATGGTCCAATATTTTCGACCTGGTGATGCCTTACCCAGATGCCACCAAGGTGGATGCCACCCCGGCCATGAAACAACAGGTCAGTGCTTTTCCAGGCTGCTCTGGGCAAGCCCCTTGGGACCAGCACCCTTTGGCCGCTGTCACCACTCATGTTGCCAAATGTTCTGGTGCTGCCAAAAAACCTCCATGCCTCATCTGTATCCTCTACCCACCTGGCTATGCCAAGGGCTGGATCCAGCTCTAGCTGCCCCCAAAAGATCTCCCCTGCCCAGAGGAATAAGGCTGTCCCTGGCCTCTCATCCTTCCCACAAACCCAGCACCTCTAGCGTCCCCCATTGCCCCTCACCAGGTCCTCTGTCTGCTCTCTCCCCAGGGCTGGACACCCAAGAAGATGTTTCAAGAGTCGGACCGTTTCTTTACCTCTCTGGGCCTCATCCCCATGCCGCAGGAGTTCTGGGACAAGTCCATGATCGAGAAGCCGGCAGATGGGCGGGACGTGGTGTGTCACGCCTCAGCCTGGGACTTCTACAACCGCAAGGACTTCAGGTGCCCATGGGGAGCAAGTGGTGGCCCTAGCTGACGTGGTGCTGGGGCAGATAACAGTGACTTGGTAGAATATGGGCACGTGGCCTGATGCCACCACAGTGTCTCTTGCCCTATGGCTGTGGCAGCCCCACTCTGGTATTGCCACTGGTACCCAAGATGTGGGCATTGCTAGCAGGAGGCCCCATGGTGGATGGAGGGCAATCAATGCCTTCCCTGCCATGCAGAATAGAAAAGGCAGTGAACAGGGACAGGGAATGGGCAGGGGCAGCAGGAGATGCAGGAGAAAATAGAGAGACCAACCCAATTGAGTAGGACCAGCCCAGCCTGGCATCAGTTGCGGGGTGGGGGCATGTGGAAAGGGAGGCCAAAGGGAAAAAGAGCTCAAGAGGGTGTGATCGTTCCTGGAGATTTTCACCCCAGCACTGCCCTCTCTTCTCCCCGCAACCCACATGTCCCGGTCCAGGATCAAGCAGTGCACCGTGGTGAACATGGACGACCTAATCACAGTGCACCACGAGATGGGCCACGTCCAGTACTTCCTGCAGTACATGGACCAGCCCATCTCGTTCCGCGATGGGGCCAACCCTGGCTTCCATGAAGCCGTCGGGGATGTCATGGCTTTGTCCGTCTCTACCCCCAAGCACCTGCACAGCATCAATCTGCTGGACAAAGTCACGGACAACAAAGGTGAGCTGACAGGGGAGCACCACACGGCAAAGGTGGGGGTGTTGCTGGGGGCAGCTGGAAATGCAGAGGGTCAGGATGGGCTGGGCAGGGTGGAAGGGACATGCATGGTGGATTTGTATGCATGGAGGGGACAGGATCTGGTGAGGACACCCTGCTCTTGGGCAGAATGACCCATACAGGGTGGAGAGGTGGGTACAGCATTGCCTTGCTCACACCTTCCCACCTTGGGCAGAAAGTGACATTAACTACCTGATGAGCATTGCCCTGGACAAAATCGCCTTCCTGCCCTTCGGGTACCTCATGGACCAGTGGCGCTGGAAGGTGTTTGATGGGCGGATCAAGGAGGACGAGTACAACCAGCAGTGGTGGAACCTCAGGTGTGCTTGAATTCAGACCCCTCTTTGGTGCAAGGGCCTTGGCCATCATCCTGCTGGGTGTTTTCTCCCTGTGGTCCAGTTGGCTGCAATGGGACACAATGGGATACATAACCCCTCACACTGTCCTGACACCCTGCTGTGTCCCCTCCCAGCTTACCCCAGCTTCTCCTCCCCATGCTGGGCTAACTCTCCCTCTCTGGCCCAGGATGAAGTACCAGGGCTTGTGCCCACCAGCACCAAGGTCTGAAGATGACTTTGACCCTGGGGCAAAGTTTCACATCCCTGCCAACGTCCCCTACATCAGGTAAGCAAGCAGGACTGGGGCAGGAGGGACACCACTTGGACACAGAAGCAGGACCTCCAGTTCAGATGCCAGTGATGGCACCTTGTTTCATGGCTGGTGGGATGCTTGGTGGTACCACCCTGAGGGTGCTGGGAAGCTCTGGGGACCGTGACAGAACCTGGGAGAGGAAGGCTGGATTTGGGGGAATTTCTCCCTATCTGAGGAGGATGGGCTCATCCACCCAGGCAGCCATAAAACACATGTTAAAGGAGAAATGCCATCAGCAGATTGGACTGAGTTGATGCAGGTGGAGCTCCAAAGCCAGTGATGCTCCTCCAGACCGGGAGGGTACAACCGGGGGATGAGGGAGGCCACATCGTCTCTTGCACAGCCACTAGTAGGGTCCATTCCCATGTCCTCACCCCTCTCCACCCCCCACCAGGTACTTTGTCAGCTTTGTGATCCAGTTCCAGTTCCACCAGGCGCTCTGTGCGGCAGCCAAGCACACGGGTCCCCTGCACAAGTGTGACATCTACCAGTCCAAGGAGGCTGGGAAGATCTTGGGGTAGGTGTGTGGGCAGGGCAAAGACAAGACATTGATGCCCCCAAAAACCTTAAAGCCAGCCTCCTAAAGACAGGAGGCAGCGCAGCCCCTGGTCATCCATCCCCTCCCTGCCCCAGCATGGGATGCTCTGCTCCACGGCCCTGGGGTGGGGGCAGGAGGGACCCCAGCCAGGGGCACCTTGGGCTGGGTGCTGGGGCTGTGATTGCAAAAGCAGCCACTAGATGGTAGCTGGGACCCTGGCAGGTGGAAGTCTCCCTCCGTCCTCCTCCTTCTCCTCCTCCTCCTCCTCCGCCTCCTCTTCCTCCTCCTCCTCCTCCTCCTCCTCCTCCTCCTCCGCCCCCTGTTCCTTAGGGAAAACAACCTCTTGCTTCAAGAAAAGCACCTGCAAAGTTAACTCTTTCACCCAGGAACTGCTCTGCATCAGGCTGGATTCACTGGAGGGCTTTAATCCATGCAACCCCTGCCCGCCCCCCCCGCCTTGCCCCAGACAAAACCTCCTTCCCTGTGCCCTGGGCTGGCAGTCCTGCAGTGCTGGGGGCACACACTGTACCCAGGGCTGCTGATAGCAAGAGGCCCAAACCCTGGGGAAAAGGGAAGGGCTGGTGGCCAAGAGTGCGATGGGGAACCTACTGGGACTGGTGGCCGAGAGGATGATGGGGAGCCCACTGGGACTGGTGGCCGAGAGGATGATGGGGAACCCACTGGAGCTGTTTTCTCCTGCCACAGGGAGGCCCTGAAGCTGGGTTTCAGCAAGCCGTGGCCCAAAGCCATGGAGGTTATTACTGGGCAGCCCAACATGTCAGCTGATGCCCTGATGAGCTACTTTGAGCCGCTCATGACATGGCTGGTGGAGGAGAACAAGAAGAACGGGGAGGTCCTGGGCTGGCCTGAGTACAGCTGGACTCCTTACACAGGTATACAGGGCTCAGCCAAGCACAGCAGGTCCATGATGGGGCAGAGCTCAGCCCTCACCAGGGCCAGGATGAGGCATGTGGAAGAGATGGAGTTGTCTTGGTGCCCCTTGGCCACTCCAAAAACCACAGGGTGTTTGGATGCTTTTCCCTGATTTCCCATGGAGCTGAGTCTAAATGGGACAGGGCATCCAAGATACCAGCAAAGGGGGAGCTGGTGACTCAACACACCCCAGCCCAGAGCCACCGGTACCAACCATGTCCCTCATTTCTCCATTTTCCAGCCACTCCAGCCCAAGCCAGCGCCAGCCAAACTGATTTCCTGGGCATGTCCCTGGCCAGCAATCAAGCCTCAGCAGGTGCCTGGGTCCTGCTCGCCCTGGCACTCGTCTTCCTAATCACCACCATCTTCTTGGGTGTCAAGTTCTTCTCAACCAGGAGAAAGGCCTTCAAATCCAGCTCAGAAATGGAACTGAAATAAGACAGCCATCAGCAGGGGAGCACGGACAGGGTGCAGGCATGGGCATTTCGCCACGCTGGCAGCTATGCCATGGGCACATTTGCCAATGAAGCCATGGGTTTCCACGGCCCAGTACTCCTCTCTCCAATCAGGTCAGAGGTTTTTTTCCACTATGCAAGAGCCAAAGCAGAAAAGAGCTATTTATTTGTCAAGGTATGCATCAGGGGAAAGAGAAATTTGGGCACCGGCAGGCACGGAGCTGCCCCTGCACCCAGGGCTAGGAGCCGGTCCAGTCTGGGCACCCACCAGCCATCTCCAACCCATGGGCAAAGCCACAGAGACTTCAAGTGACAGAGGGCAGTTTGGGGAGAGACAGAACACATTCCCACCCCCAGTTTGCCTCTTGCCAGGCTGTTCGCTTGCATGGATGAAAAATAAACCCATGTCTTGCCACCCTCAGAACAGCAGCTCGGCTCCTTCTTTCAGGTGGGCTGGGATCTCAGTGGGACAGGGCTCTCAAGCAGGAGAGCTGCCACCCCAACCCAGTGCAAATACAAATCCCTGGGGACCAGCCTGGCTTTGGGGCAACACACCTGCAGCACCCAACCTCCCCATCACGAAAGCTCAGCATCCCCTTGCAGCATCTCCATCCTCCCCTAACCCATGGCTCCCATCGCAGCTGACAGCTCATGGGTTCACCATGGAGCACGTGCCTAAGGAAGGGGCTGAATCAGGGCCATAAATCCCCAAAGTCCAGGCCTGAACCGTTCAAAAGGTTGCGGGGTCACCAAGCCCAAGCTGGGACAGGGCTGAAGCTCGTGACTGCTGTGGCTCCAGCACAGGAATGACATGCCTTTACATAAGAGCCGGGGGGTCTCCGAGGTCAGTGATCACCTCCCACCCTCCAGCTCCTGATTATCTTGGGATCAGCCGTGCTTGAGGCTTCCCCCCCACGCTCCCCCCTGCCTTGTCTTTCTTCTGCTTCTGTAAATAAAACTTCGTATTTGTTCTGCAGTGATTAGGTGCAAAACTAATCCCAGGCTGGGGATTATTGCAGCCTTAAAGAGCTGTGATCTGCTGCAGCCCGGAGCAGCAGGGGAAATGAGGGGATCTAGGATGATCCACCCGTTCCCCTCCTATCTGATGGCCTCTGCCCTCGGTCATGACTTGCATGGGGAAACTGAGGCCCGGGAGAGGTTCACTGCGCCCGGGAGAGGAGCAGAAGGCAGGTGTCTGCCTGCCCACGCTCAGGTTTTTGTTTGCTTTCAGTCCTCCTCCGAGCACAGCATGCCCACGAGGAGGTGAAACCCCAACAGCTCATCTTTCTGCCACGATCCTCAGACCCAGGGAGCAGCCGCCCCAGATGCCTGCACTCACCCTGTGTCCTTCCCACGGCCACATCCTGATGCGTCTGTTTTATATCCCGGCACACCAGGCACCGTCCTCACCCCCCTTCCCAGCAGTGCAATGCTTACGGAGCAGAGACCTGGCACGGTGAGAGCTGGGTTTGGAGCCAAGTGTATTTTCAGCCTAGGAAAGCAGGCTGGTGCAGGTGTGCTCCATCCAGCTCAGCTCCTCACTGGTAATTTTGAGCCCCCTGGCTCCTTTCTGCCCCATCAGTGGAAGAAAAGAGGTCTCCAACATTATCAAGATCCTACACATTTCATGAAAATTGCTTCCTGGAGGGGAAAAAAAAAAAAAGAGCCACACCGAACACTCCCACTCAGGAACTGCAACACAAGCTCAGCCCTAATTAGACATCAGAGAATCCACATAAGAGCTAACTCTGTCCTGGAATGGACACTGGACAAGGGTTGGTGAAGGGTGCACTGAGCTGCGGCCTCCTGCTCAAGAGACAGATAGACAACCCAAGCCCCCAGTCCATCCAGAAGACAGGGGTGGACACCAGGTCACCTTCAACACAGGTTCAAGGTCCACCCAGGAGATGGGGCTGGACACAAGGTTATGCCCAGCCCAGCCCAGGGGGAGGCTCAAGGTCCCACCTTGAGCTTAAATGAAGCTCCTAGGCCATGGGGAGGGGGGGGGGGGTCCAAGTGAAGCTTTTCAGGGCAATGAAGGGCTGCTGGTGCCCTGAGGGCTCTGCCAAGCCGGCAGCAATGTTTTACAAGATACCTTTAAACCGAGGATGATTTCCCTTCCCCGTTGCAATAACATCTGGAGAGATTTTGCTGCCTTCTGGCTCCCGCATCATGCTTTCTGCTGAAATTAGGAGGCTTAGTGAAATTACTCCCTAAGGAGGAAAAAAAAAAAAAGAAAAAAACAAAAACATAAAAGCAGAAAAAAGGAGATTCCCCCCTCAATTCATATAACTCCTTGATGGGGAGCTCAGGAAGCAGCAGGTACCCCAGGCTTGCAGGGGGCTGCCCTGCACCACCCTGCCTGTGCACAAGGCTCTCAGAAAGGAGATTTGCTTTAAAATCACAGGAATTCAAAGCAAGAAACACCTTGGGTTCCCTTTGCCAGCTCAGGCACCCTTTGGGTGCTGCAGAAACCCAATTTCCATTTTTTTTTTTCGGTTCATTATCTGCTGCAGGAAGGTGGCTGGGGGGGGTTCCCACACCCTGCGGCCCCTTGGTGCTGGCGCGGGCCCAGCCAAGCCAGGTCTATTCTTAGGCGGCGGGTGGCCGGGCAGGAGCAGGCAGGGTGCACGGGGCCGCGTTCCTCGCATTCCCCTTCCCCGGGGACAAGGAGCGCCTGGAAATATGCAGCTAGAGCTTGGCAGCATCCAGGGGCCATCAGCGGGGGCCATCCCGGGCAGGGGAGATGGGGGAAGGCAGTGGGGTGGGGGTCCCAGGGGACAGCAGAAGTGTCACAGGGACGTGGTGAGCCATGGTGGGGACTGGGGACTTCCATGGATTCAGCCCCCATCCTTCCCTCCCTGCTGCTTGAGAAGGGCTGAGGGGGGTAAAGGTGAATTTGGGGGTGAGGGACAAGTGGGTCACCCCAAAGTCATCCCCCCCCAAGCAAGCTCAGACTCCCCCCAGCCCCATGGCTTAGCTAGAATTCCCTACCAAGGGGGACAGAGGCCAGGTCCAGCCCAGATGACACCCTCACTCTCCTGATGTCCCCTCCATCCCGCATGGATGCCACCCACGCCTGTGGACGCATGGCACTGGGCACCCAGCTGGGTCCCACACTCACCAGGGGATGCACCCAGGGGTGCGAGCTGGGCTGACCCCCTCCCCAGCCCCACAGAGACCCCAACCTGCACGGGCAGCATCCCCCCATCCCACTTCCCTGGGATGCCTCAGCAGCAGGATCCCAAAACAGGTTCTGCCCATGTCCCCATGCTGGTGGGGACCATCCCCACCTCTCAGGGGCTCCCACTCGAGCCGACACAGTCCTTGAGCCGACACAGCCCTCAAGCCGAGGTCTCGCAGGCGGCGGGGAGAGAATTGCCGCAGACTGAAAGTGCTGCAGCCCCGAATGACGGGGGAGCATGTGGCCAAGCCCTTGGCACTCGGCTCCTCTCCCCCCATGCCCAGGAGGGTTTCCAGCCAAACAGACCCGCTCCAGCCGCTGCCAGCACCCCCCTCCCGTGGCCGCATCCTGCCCTCCCCGGCCTTCCCTGCAGCATTGCCGTGAGTTATTGCAGCTGCCTGCTTGCCCCATCCATCCTCCCGGCCCCAAGGACTGCGGGTGAGTCACGAGCCTGCCCCGTGCCTCAGTTTCCCCTGCTGTGTGGCAAGGACGGGCAAGATGCCGGTGTGGCTGCTGTGAACCAAGAATGCCACATCCCGGAGCAGAGTCCCGGCAGCTTTTCCTGCCACTTCTGAGTGGGAAGTGGCTCTTGTCGGGAAACAACATCCGTGACTTGGTTTAATGTCACCGAGTCCTTCCCAGGTTTGCAGCCTCCCACTGGGCCTCCCCTGAGATGGCGTGGTAGAAAGCCCCGGCTGATGAGGGTTAATTTTGGCTGCACATTTAACCATTGTTTGTTTTGGGTGGGTTTTTTTTTATGCTTGGCAAAGAAACAGTGCAGTGGTGAAAGCCTGGAAAAATACGTCAGGATTTGGAGTGGTGGGGTGGAGGAGGGAGCCAGGATAAGGAGCATCCTTCCCCCTGCAAAATCCATTTACAGCCCAAATTCCTCCCTCCCCTGTCACATCCCTGGAGCATCTTCCAAAAGTGAAGGGCAAAGCAGGGGCATGAACCGTGCCAGACAGCCAGGACACCTGAGCCTGTCTGGGGACAGCCCTGGTGGCTGCAAGCAGCTTTGGGGACCGCGAGAGCCCCGTCTCTCCCTTGCCGGCTGTGTTTGCAGTGTGGCTCTAATTACAGAAATGTAGAGAAATGCCGTCTCTGGTTGGCAAACATTTCTCCTGGCAAGTGCCAGCCAGCAGCTGCCGTGCTGGGATTCGAGTGGGTGCCCGTCCCCTCCATCCCACACCTCCCACCCCAAATCCTCACCCCATTTCACAGCTGTACCCCCTCACCCGACGTGCCTGTGCCTGCCCGGGGCAGCCCCTTGCCGGGTAGGTGATAATTTCCTGCACAAATTATAATTCCCTGCACTCTCAGGTGGCTCCTTACAGACTTGTGCTGCAGGAGCGGGGAGGGGGAGGACACCCTTGAGAAGCACCCAGGTCTCCTTTGCCCTGGAAATTGGGTGGTTTCCCACTGATTTCCCAGGATGTGGGAAGGAATGAAAGAAGGGGAAAGGAGCAAAACCTCAAAAACACTGGAGGAGGAGGAGAGGAAAGAACTGAGCAAAGGGAGGAGGAGGAGAAGAGCAGGGCAGGGAGAGAGAGGATTACTGCTTGGTTGAATTAGAGGGAGCCCTTCAGCTGCCTTGAACAGCAGGAGTATTTGCCCAGAGACCCCAATTCTTCCTATTTGGGATAAAATGTAAGCACAGGATTAACTGCAAGCATATGCTTAAGACCCAGGGAATTGAAAGAAGTCTGGGCATAAAGTGCTCCAAGGAGGGCAGGGAGGCAGGTCATGGACCAGCAGCCTCATGGATGATCCGGCTCTGTAGGGATGCACTGGAAGGACTGGGAGAACCGTGGGGGGATTGGAAGAGCCATGGGGGCACTGGGAGGCTCCTGGAGCTTAGTCAATAATAATGTGAAAGGGAATGACATGACCCAGCTCCATCAGCGAGGGCTGTATGGGTAAGAGAGGCTCTTCCATCAGCCATGTGATGGGATGAGACTCCCTGGCAAGAGAAAGGGGGATCAAAGTGGCCCCACTGCCATGCCTAGAGCAGGACAAGCCTTCCTGGGGTCACTCCACAGATCCAGCCCTGGCAGAGGGGCTGGGGAGACCGGGGCTGTGCCCTGCCCCATGCCCAAAGCCCCGCTGGTCCCCCTGCACTCCCCTCTGCGGACCTGCTCCCCGTTGGGGAGGGCTGTGAGCCGACACGTGCCTTTATCATCAGACACATCCATGTCCACGTGACGTGTCCATGAACATCCCGGACTGATTTATGGGATGAGAGGAGGGCAGGAGGCCAACCTTAAATCCTGACTGCCTGGTGATTAATAATCATAATTATGATCATATTAGCTGTAGTAATAATAGTTTGCTTTCCCTTGCAGAACTGGTCATCCAGGAATCTCAGAGCGGTTTCACAAGGCCGAGTGACCAGCGTCCCTATTTTCTAGCGAGGAAATTGCGGCACAGAGCTGTCTCCCTCGAGTCACCCCGTATATCAACAAGAAAACAGAGAAGGCAGGAGCCTGGACTCTGTGTCCCTCTCCCTCCCCCATGCTATTAAGCTGCATCTGTGTAATATAGAGCAAAACATCCTCCACGACTCGCAGTAAATCACGGCGGAGGCAGTGTGCAGAGTGGATGGGGGGAGATAATGGGTTTTTCACCCTCTTCAACAATAGAACAAGTTTTTCT